>NC_142649.1:41078409-41229621 GCF_055504915.1 Nelumbo nucifera
ATTAAGGCTCTTCGATCAGATCGAGGTGGCAAGTATCTCTCTGACGAATTCATAGACTACTTGAAGGCCAACGGGATAATATCATAGTTAGCTCCTCCTGCTACACCACAGCATAACGGTGTTTCAGAGAGGAGGAATAGGACCTTGTTAAACATGGTCCTGTCACTTCTCACACGCTCAGAATTACCTACATCCTTTTGGGGATATGCATTAGAGACTGCTATCTACGTGCTGAATCGGGTTCCAACCAAATTGGTTCCAAAAACTCCATATGAACTTTGGACCGGAAAGAAACCAAGTGTCAGACACTTGAATGTTTGGGGTTGTCCTGCGCACGTTAAAAGAAGGAGTGCGGACAAGTTGGAATCCAAGACCAGCCATTGCCTATTTGTAGGCTACCCAAAGGATTCGATGGGTTATCTAATCTATGACCCAATGAGCAGAAAGTGTTCTGTAGTCGAAATGCCCAGTTCTTAGAGACCGATTACATCTTGGACACCCATTGTTAGGAAATAGTTCTTGATGAGGAGAGCTCAGGAGCAGTGGGAGGTGTCCCACAAATTCCAGGTAGTGACCAACCTAGAAGATCCACCTAGGTATCCAGGCCACCAATTCGTTATGGTTATGACCAGGATAGTTACCTGGTGGAAGCCTTGACAAGTAAAGAGGATCCCATGACTTACGCGGAAGCTATGTTGGACATAGATTCCCAGAAGTGGGTGGAGGCCATGAAAGCCGAGATGGACTCGATGGAGGCCAATGGAGTATGGACTCTAGTAGATCCACCCTCCGGGGTAAAAGCAATTTGTTGCAAATGGATCTATAAGAGGAAGAAGGGCCCCGATGGAAAGATTGAGACCTACAAAGCTCGTTTGGTGGCGAAAGGGTATACTCAGAAAGAGGGCATCGACTATGAGGAACCTTTTCGCCCATGGCCATGCTTAAATCCATTAGGATCCTGCTAACTGTAGCAGCATACCATGACTACGAGATTTGGCAGATGGATGTCAAAACCACGTTCCTGAATGGAGATCTTAGTGAAGATATCTACATGCAGCAGTTACAAGGCTTCATTGTTGCTGGTCAGGAACACATGGTATGTAAACTTAATAGATCCATATATGGACTTAAGCAAGCTTCTAGGAGTTGGAACATCCGTTTTGACTTTGCCGTCAAATCATTTGACTTTGAGCAGAATCTGGATGAGCCCTATGTTTACAGGAAGTCCAGTGGAGATAAGGTTACCTTCTTGGTGTTGTATGTGGACGATATCCTATTCATTGGGAATGATGTAGGAATGTTGACTTCGGTCAAGGTGTGGCTTTCGCAGCAATTCTCCATGAAAGATCTTGGAGAAGCCTCCTATATATTGGGTCTTTGACTCTATAGAGATAGATCGAAGTGGATAATAGGATTATCCCAGGCTACATACATTGACAAAAATGTCAAAAGGTACAGCATGGAGAACTCCTAGAAGGGAAACGTTCCTTTTAGGCATGGAGTCACTCTCTCCAAGAAGATGTCTCCCAAGACTTCTGAGGAGATTGAGGGCATGAAAGATGTTCCCTATGCCTCAGCAGTAGGGAGCATCATGTATGCCATGTTGTGCACTCACCCTGACATTGCTCAGGCGGTGAGTGTGGTAAGCAAGTTCCAAGCCAACCTAGGGCAGGAGCATTGGACTGCCATGAAAAACATACTCAAATACCTTTGAAGGACAAAAAAGTTTTGTCTGGTATTTGATGGTAGTTCACTACAAACCCAATGGTATACTGATGTCGATTTCCAGCCAGACCCAGATGATAGAAAGTCTACATCTAGGTATGTTTTCACAATAGGATCGTGTGCTATTTGCTGGAAAAGCAACAAATAGGGGTCCACGGCAGACTCCACGACCGAAGCCGAGTACATTGCCGCAAGTGAAGCTACCAAAGAAGCCGTGTGGATGAAAAAGTTCATTCACAAATTAGGAGTAATTCTGTCCAGCACATCACCCATCATGTTGTTGTGTGACAACAATGGAGCGATCGCCCATGCTAAGGAGCCTTGAGCCCACTCGAAGTCAAAGCACATCGAGAGGAAGTACCATGTACTGCGAAAGATTGTTGGTAGAGGAGAGGTCCTGATTCAGAGGGTGGCATCAGCGGATAATGTGGCAGATGATGTGGCTCATTGTGACACTAGCAAGTGTACTAGCCGCTCAAGTAATAGAGTAGTGAGTAGAGTATCATTCCCACGCAGACTTATGTAGCAACTACTAGTAATAAATCAGTCTACTGTTATCTGATCAGCCGAAATGTAAAACTAATGAAAATCTGAAATTCTAACTACAAAGCTATTTCTAACTTATTTGACCAAACACCTTGTATGCAAGTGAGGAGACAAGCTAAAGATACATAGAAAAATAAATTCAGCAACTAGTTTTCTAGGCAATTTGAGTAGAATAGGATTCAGCCTTGGTTTGGTGAAATCCCGAAGCAATGAACAGCCTCTCTCGAGCGCATGTTCAATCTATGCACGAGTGATGGTCCTTATATCTCTATCAAGGATCTAATCACCATGCATGCATTCAGATCATAGCAATTCTAGGGCTTCATTTCAGCTGGATGATCATCAACTCAGCTGAATGAACACCAACCGAATTGTGCAAGTTATCTCTAACCTTGCAAGTTAGAGTCTTTCTCGAGCACTCTACGAATTCCAAGAAAGAGGAACAATTCGGCCAGACTGAATTAAAGCTATCTGAATTCTTTCTCAAGTAATTCAGGTATTACAAGTTCATGATCTAAAATCATAGATCTGATTTTATAGAATAGTAGTTCGGATCTCACTATTCCATGATCTGAATTTATAAATCTAAGATTGGAAAATAGCAATTCAGACCTTGTAAATTCATGATCTGAAATTTCAGATCTGAGATTTCAGAATAGTAGTTCGGCCAACAATCCACAATTGATATTCCAAACAAGAAACATCAAGATTGGATCTACTTTACTCGAATGAACTTAGAAAACAAATTACAGAATTGAATTTGCATAATACATGTTTTGATTACGGCAAGAAAGGAAAACTTGATGGAGAAATTACATAAATCTTAGCTGAATTCGATTACCAATTTGTGCAGAAATCAAGTGAGGATGAAACCTTGATCTCCAATTGATTTCTCCCCCTTCGAATTCAGCTTCTTCTTCTCTTGAAACAGTTTGTTCCTCCTCTCTTCTCCTCTCTTGCGCCTATCTCTCTCTTCTTCTTTCTTAGAACAAGAACTCAAGGAGAGTTTAAAATCAGGTGTTGGACCCCTTTTCCCTTGGCTCTCTTCTCCTTTTATAGCCTTCTCCTCATCCCCTTTCCTCCTCTAGAAAGTTCTCTCATCTAGAAAGTTCTACAGTGCAGTTCCAGATAATTCGGGCTCGATTTTTACCTCGATTTAGTTTGTGTCTATCAAAACTCAAAACATGAAATTTCTAGAACTTTTCTTTATCTTTCCAACTCATCTTGAATCATCTCAATTGGAGTCCGGATAAGAGAGTTATGCCCAAATTACTATTCGGTGCCGAAATTGTCCAGAATTACCCAATTAGCCTTGTTTTCCACTTAACGCCTCCTTTCTCTCTTCTAGAAAGTTTCCCGCCTTTAGGCTCCTTGGGCTGCACTTTGGGCTGCTCTTGAGCTGCACTTGATCTGCAAATGGGCCTCCTCATTGCTAGGCCGAATAGGCTCCATTGGAGAGCTTCGGTTGTGCTCTCTCTTTGGGCTTTCCCAAAGAGTGCAGCATGGGCTGCATCGGCCAAATGGCCCTCCTTTGAACTCTCGGCTGAGCCTTGCTCCCAGCTAGGCTGTATCACCTTCTATTTGGCCTCCTTTAGCATGATTTTATGCTCTTTTTCCCTAGACTTGTCCCCTTTGACAATTTCCTGAAATCAAGCTAAATTGGGGTAAGAATTCACACAAATCATCATCAAAACCATGCATAAACACCAGAATTTATATGTAAATTGTGCACACATCAGCAGACCCATTGACTAAGCCACTCACACAGAAAGTGTTTGAGAAACACATGGAAAACATGGGACTCCAGCTTGTACCAGATTGGACCTAAGTGCAAGTGGGAGTTGTTACACAGTTTGTACGCCCTTAGCTCCAATCAGTTTTGATGTACTTTAGACATTTAGTGTAAATGAATAAAGTACATGTTTGATTCATGTTGTGTGGTATGTTTCTGTGTAAGACCCTTAAACTGGACACTTAATGAGACTCGTGTTAGTTTAAAATGTTCATAGCCAGTGGGTCGGTTTGGGGAGACCTATCCTGATAAGGCTGACACTGATGTGCCGCCAAGTTGGTTGGGGAGGCTTGTCTCAGCCACCAGGGTGAAACCCGAGGTACATGCAGTGACGGTTCAACTTGAAACCTTGAATCGGACCATATTTCTAGTATTGCCCTGGACCTTGGTCATGAGTGAGCAAAATAGGAAAGTTACACCTGACCCCTAGACTCGAATATTATACTGCACTAGGTGGCTGATTGGGCTGTCTTTGATATGCCAATCAGTGAGATCCTTAGAGAGGGTTAAAACCTGGGTATGTTGGGATGGTTCATGAACCCATCTGAGTGGGTGATTATAGTGACAGGATCAGCCCCTTTGTCAGACAAAGGTAATGATCGGGGATGCACTCTCTCTGATGGAAACCAAAACTGCCTTCAGTCGATTTCAACCGTTGAAATTTTGTTTTGCAAAATATATTTATAATATATATGTACGGTTTCAACTCGTTTGCAAAAAGGTTTTAATCCCCAGGGTTCATCCTAGAGGAAAGTGCAGCACTATGCCTTGCAGTCGAGGGAGAGGTCCTCTCTTGTCGGGTAGTGTTTTGGATCATTATGGGCTGAGAGGTTAAGTGTAAGGCCATTTAGGGTTATACATGATGGGCTAATCTTGCATATGCCCACAGTCCCTGGGTTTTTATAAGATGACTTGGCCCAGGGACCACTTAGTGTAAATGTTGGGCCCATAGAGTCCATGTGATGGGCTCAAGGGGTTAACTAGGCTTTCCAGTGAATTCGGCTAGGCCTTGTAACAGAGGCTGGGCTGAACCCATGTGGCTGATGTGTAGATCAATGCTTGGGTCCCACACCATACAAAGAAGCCCAACTGGGCAGCAGTTTGAAAGCCTATTGAGCACTTGATGCATATTGGGCCTAAAGCCCATTTTGAATTAGGCTGATTTGATCAGTCACTTAAAGGGGAAAATCTGAGGTTAGGTCAAGCCAAAAGGATTGGGTCTTAACCCTATCCCCTCATGGAGACCAAATTCAAATTAGGATTTGAATCTACTAACCTCCTGATAAGATTAGGAGTGGAAAGTGACAGTGAGCTGCTCATCGACATCGAAGAGACCGGTGCCAATGAGAGGGTGAACCCTCCTGCCGAAGCCTCAAGCAAGGGCGAAGAGTGCCCATACGAATAGACTCCATATTGTATACCCTAGGCCTGCGAGCTCGGTTTATAGTAGAAATCCCTTTTTTCTTTTTTTTTTGTAACGAACTCCTCATATTAATGAAATACAGTCTTTTTGTCAAATAAATGTGCAAATAATTCCCTAACTGGCGAACTAACCAAATAGGTACAGGTTACCCCGAACCGTCGAGCTAGCGAGCTGGACTACCAGTAGGAGTAACTTCGCATGATGTACGCCGAGGTGCGTGGACATTGTAGGGCATACACCCGACCTATCTATACCTTAGGCATGAGATGAGTTGTCCATACCGAAGAGGCGATTAGGTCTTGTCTGCCCATGCCAAGGAAGCGACTGGGACTTATGTGGTGCCGAGGTCTTTTGTCAGCTCGGTACCTTAGCCCTTAGGCTTTGGGAGTGACTCGTAGTCCTTTCTCCTTACCCGCCCATGCCGAAGAGGCGATTGGGTCTTGTGTGCCCATGCCGAGGAGGCGACTGGGACTTATGTTCCCATGCCAAGGAGGCGACTGGGACTTCTGTGCCCATGCCGAGGAGGCGACTGGGACTTATGTGCCCATGCCGAAGAGGCGATTGGGACTTATCGTAGTGCTGAGGTCTTTTATCAGCTCAGCACTTTAGTCCTTGGACTTCTGGGAGTGACTCGCAATCCTCTCTCCAGTTCGGCGATCACAGGTAGTATCGTCTCAAGTTGCCGATGTTCCATGCTCAAGGTACTTGTTTTCCTTCCAAAGTCTCGAGCTTCTATGTACCTTCCCTGAGTGCCCGTCTTACTCGGTACGGACCTTCCCTGTTCGGCCCGAGCTTATCGACACCAGGCTCAGGTACCATAACTTTCCTAAGAACCAGGTCGCCGACACGGAAGTGTCATTTCTTGACCTAAGCATTATAGAACCGAGCCACTCTTTGCTGGTAGGCTACAGTCTGAATGTATGCCAGGTTCTGTACTTCTTCCACCAGGTCGAGGTTGGTACGGAGCTCGTCGTCATTTTCTTCCTCATTGTAGGCTTCCAAGTGTAGTGTAGGCACCTCGATCTCTATTGGGATCACCGCTTCTGTGCCGTAGGTGAGGTTGAAGGGGGTTTCACCCGTGGCGGTCTTAACGGTAGTTTGGTAGGCCCATAATACACTGGGCAGCTCATCTACCCATAGTCCCTTAGCTCGGGTTAAGTGGGCTTTTAGTCCACGGAGTATGGCTCTGTTCGTGACTTCTTCTTGGCCATTTGCCTGAGGGTGTGCCACCGAAGTGAAGTTCTGTTGTATCCCCATCTCGGCGCACCAATTTTGGAACTTGATGTCCTCGAACTGCTTTCCGTTGTCAGAGATAAGTACCCGAGGTAGCCCGGAGCGACATACTATGTTCTTCCAAAAGAAATTTTGTATGCTGTGGGTTGTGATCGTTGTTAGGGGTTCTGCCTCCACCCACTTCGTGAATTAGTCCACTGCTACCACCAGGAGTCTCCTCTATCCTGTCATTGGCGGGAAAGAGCCAAGAATGTTGATTCCCCACTATGCGAAGGGCCATAGGTTGGTCAGAAATTTGAGGTCAGCAGCAAGTCGGTGGTGGATGTTGGCATGCCTTTGACACTGATCGCACTTCTTGACGAGCTCAAGTGCGTCTGTCTTCATTGTGGGCCAATATACCCTTGTTGCAAAGCTTTCTGGGCGAGAGCCCTACCCCCCAAGTGTTCACAACACAAGCCTTCATGAGTGTCACGGAGAATGAGCTCGGCCTCTGAAGGTTGCAAGCAGCGCAAGTAGGGGAGCGTGAAGGATCTCCGGTACAACTGTCCGTCTATGATGACGTACTTCATTGACTGGCGCTCTACCCTTCGGGTCGCATTATGATCTGCAGGAAGGGTCCCGTGAAGCAGGTAGCCCGCAAGTGGGTTAATCCAACTCAGCTCTGCTTGTACTACAAGAGCGACCTCTTCTGCCCCCTCGAGAATGCTATGCCAAGGTAGGTCCTCTATGTACACGGTCTTCATTGTGTTACTACTTGTGCTGGCTAACCGGGACAGGGTGTCAGCCTCAGCGTTCTTAGACCTGGGGATCTGTCTGATGAAGTAGGATAAGAAGCTGCTCAAAACCTCTCCAACCTTGGCTAAATAGGCAGCCATGGTGGGGTCGCGAGCTTCATACTCACCGTTGATCTAGTTGAGCACAAGCTGGGAGTCGCTGCAGATGATGAGGTGTTTGGCTTTTACTTCTTTGGCTAAGGTGATTCCGGCTATCAATGCCTCATACTCTTCTTCGTAGTTGGACACCGCAAATTCGAACCGGAGCGCATATTCCAGTTTCACCCCGCTTGGTCCGTAAAGAATTATGCCCGCTTCGCTTCCTTGTTGGTTAGACGAGCCGTCGACATGGAGGATCCAAGGCTCCTCATCTCAGGTCTATCTTGCTCGAACTGGGACAGGTGTCGTGCTGGTTGAAGCTTCCTCCACATGCCCGAGCTCAGCTAAGACTTGGGCCTTAATTGCCATCCGAGGTTCATACCGAATGTCGTACACGCTGAGTTCGATGGCCCATTTCGTCAGCCTGCCAGATACCTCGGGCTTGAGTAGGATTTGCCTCAAATGCTTGTTGGTGAGGACAATGACGGTGTGGGCTTGGAATCTCTGGATACCTTCTTTCAGCATCCTACAAAACCTTGCTAACATAGTAGATGGGTCGTTGGACCTGATCTACCTCTTTTATTAGTACCAAGCTGACTACCTCATCGCTCGCGGAGAGGTACAGCTTTAAAACATCTCCCTCCTCGGATCGAGTCAGAACCGGGATGCTAACTAGGTATTTTTTCAGCTCGTCGAAGGCGAGCTGGCACTCTGTGGTCCACTCGAAGTCTTTACTTTTCTTAATAGCCTTAAAGAAAGGCAGGCAGTGATCTGCCGAATTGGACATGAAACAGCTCAGAGCGGCTACCCTGCCGTTTAGTCTTTGAACCTCTTTTAGCTTACGAGGTGGTCTCATTTCCAAGATGGCCCTTATTTTTTCGGGATTGGCTTCGATGCCACGTTGGTTGATTATGTAGCTGATGAGAATAAAAATTATCATATTTTTATCCCTTAATATTCAGTCTTTTACACTTATTTAGTACCTAATTGGACTCACTATTATTGTATTTCGATTTAGGGCACGAAAGAAGGCGTAGGGTGAAAAGCAAGGTTAATCGGGTAATTTTGCACAGTTTCGGTGCCGTGCAGTAATCTGGGCATGACTCTCCCATCCGGACTCCGATTGAGATGATTCAAGATGCATTGGAAAGATAAGGAAAAAATCTACAACTTTCATATTTGAGTTTTGATAAATTCGGACTGCACCGAGGTCAAAATCGAGCCCGAAGTATAAGCCAATTCGTAGAGAAGCCTAGTTCTCAGCAGAAGCCCAATTCGTAGGGAAGCCTTGCAGCAGCCCAATTCGTTGAAGAAGCCCATACGAATGCAAGAGTAAACTCCCAATGAAGAAAGAACTAATCTAGGCATTATCTATTAGAGAACTAAACTCCCAATGAAGAAAGAACTCCTTAGAGGAGCAAGAGACAGCTCCCTCCTAAGTCTATATAAAGGGGGCGGACTAGCACCCAAAGCACCACTCAACCTTGGGGAAGAAGAACTCAACAAGCAAGGGAGAAAGAGAGCAGATTGGGAGGAGCTGAACCTCTCTTCTCTTCTCTTCTCTTCTCTTCTCTTCTCTCCACCCCTCTCTTCTTCATTCTTTGATTTTCTTGGAGTTTTCACCATGACCATGTGTAGCTAAACTCTTGTACTTGGTCGAAGGAAGCAGAAGCCTCAGAATTCCACCAAACTGTGAGATTTAATTTGGTTTTTATTGTTTAATTCATGCTTTGGATATCGAATGTTCTTCTATGTTTATATCTATGATTGTTTCGTTTGATTGCTAGGAAGGCCTACTAGTTTATTATTCATTACAATCTATTGCTAGATTAGATATCAAATCCATAATTGTTTGATCCCTTTAATCCGCGAAGCAACTAGGGTTTAATGATTTGCTGCGTCAGAAATTGTTAGATCCTAGGAAGAACAGTTTACTAAATTAAATGCAACCGCTTGTGCTTGTGTTGTTTAGCTTCATCGATCTCTAATGTTTAATGCTATTGCTAGATTAAATCTTTAATGCTTGTTTAGGGGTTGTTCAGTAGTAAGGGTTAAGAGGATCGCTTGTTTTCTGATTAACTGATAGTAGGAAGATACAGGAAATTAATTCCTCCGATGAATATTCAAAGTCTGAATTGATTTATCTTTGCATCGATGAGCAGTAGTGTAATTCTGATGGTGGATGTTATCCTAGATTCTCATTTAAATTGTGTTCTTTATTAATTCTGATTTTCCTTATTTTAAATCTGATTTTCGTTACATACACCCCCCTCCATCTTTGATTCACGTAGCACATAATTTGGGTTAGATACTCTCTATGGGAATGATCCCTACTCGCACTACTACATTCCATCTTTACGAGTAGAGGTTTATTTTTTGGTGCCTACGACAGCACGCCAGTAGCCCAGGAATTTACCCGAGGTGACACCGAAGACACACTTGTTGGGATTCAATTTCATGTTGTACTTACGCAAAATTTCAAAAACACTTTGTAAATCATTCAATAAAAATTTTGAAAACTCGGTCTTAATGAACATATCATCTACATAACATTCGACCTTGTTACGCAAAATTTCAAAAACACTTTGTAAATCATTCAATAAAAATTTTGAAAACTCGGTCTTTATGACCATATCATCTACATAACATTTGACCTTGTTGCCGATTAACGGATCAAAAATTCTATTTACAAGTCTTTGGAAGGTCACCCCGGCATTTTTTAGCCCGAAGGGCATAACCTTGTAACAGTACAGTCCAAGCTCGGTTATGAAGGTTGTTTTCTCCTCGTCGGCAGGGTCCATCCTGATTTGGTTGTATCCCGAGTACGCATCCATAAAGCTTAGCAACTCGTGCCCTGAGGTCGCATCCACTAGACGATCGATCTTAGGGAGTGGGAAACAATCCTTTGGGCAAGCTCGATTCAGGTCAGTATAATCGACGCACATGCGCCATTTACCGTTGGCCTTTTTTACCAAAACTGGGTTAGCTACCTAGCTCGGGTAATGGACCTCCTTGATGAAATCGGCTGCTAAGAGTTTCTCGACCTCCTCGTCAACTATCCTCCAGCGCTCCGGGGCGAGGTTGCATTTTTTCTATCTAATGGGCCTAACTAAAGGATCAGTATTTAACTTATGAGTTAGGATTTTAGAATCTATACCGGGCATTTTTTCCATGACCATGCAAATACATCTAAATTTTTAATTAAAAAGCTTACCAGCTAAAAGCGGAGTGGTTTCTCGATCGACGAGCCAATCTGGAGAGTTCTGGCTAGATCTTCTATTGAGACCGGGATGTGGACCGTCTCTTCTGTTGGCGTAGCTCGCTCCTTGGGATACTCCACAGGTCGCTCGAGCTCGATATCAGCCGCTAGCTTGGCTTTCTCCCTGAGAGTGGCAACATAGCATTTGCGAGACTCGTGTTGGTCGCCTCGCACAATCCCTACTCCATAGTTCATTGGGAACTTCATGGCCAAGTAGTAGGTGGACACTAGCACGCATAATGCATGGGTAATAGGCTGACCTACAATGGCATTGTATGGGGAGGGAGTCGCGACCGCCAGGAATGTGTGCTCGAACCTCGCATTGTTAGGTCACGTGCCAACCTCTACGGGTACTGAGACTCGCCCTAGTGGTCTGACCTCTTCGCTGCTGAAGCCTACAAAGGGTGTATCTGTTGGCTTGAGATCGCTTTCTTGGAGTTGGAGCTTGTCGTAGGCGTCCTTAAACAGAATGTCGGCCGAATTGCCCGAATCCACTAGGACTCACTTCACTTCAAAATCATTCAGTCTCATCTTTATTACCAGGGCATCGTCATGGGTGTATTGAATCCCACGTGCATCATCTTCTGTGAAATAAATGGGATCTTCGAGCCTGGGTCGCTTTGGTGGATTCTGCTCTTCATGCTCTAGTTCGCGCATTGAAGCTTTACTCGCCGCTGAGGTGCAGCCCACGATAATGGACCCGCCAGTAATCATGTTGATTACTCCGCGGATCGGCCTTTCTTTCGGTAACTGTCTCTGCGGCTGCTCATTCTGCCTGCCACTGGACTCGGGAGCATTCCTTCTTTGCTCCTCCTACCGATCTGCCTAGTTTTTACTTTCTTTTTGTATGAAAATTTTTAAATATCCGCGATGGATGAGTTCTTCAATCTCGTCGCGGAGGTTTCTACAACTTTTGGTACTATGACCGTGATCTTTGTGAAAGTGACAATATACATTTTTGTTTCTGGTGGCGGGGTCCCCTCTCAACCGAGGTGGCCACTTGACGTAGGAGGAGTCCTTGATTGCCATAAGATTATCTCCCCATTTCGCATTGAGGGGCGTGTAGCTTGTTCTTTCAATCGGCGGAGTTTGGGAATGCCGACCTAACTTAGGAGATTGGCTCCCGAACTTGTTTCCTCCCCTGGTCGGGGACTAGCTTTTTCTTCATTTGTTGCCACCGTTATTCGAGTTGTCACCTTCTCTTTTCCTCTTCTCCGTTGGATTTTCGCTCTTCTGGTTCATCTCCTCTTCTATCCCGATGAACTGATCGGCGAGCTTGAGGAATTCAGTGATGTCCTTGGGCTTGTTGGCTACCACGTGCCACTTGAATTCCCTGTGAATAATTCCTCTTCTTGCTGTTGTGAGTCTTACAGTGGGATCTAGGTCAGGGATCTGTAAACAGATGTCATTGAAGCGTTTTATGTAGCTTCGGATCGACTCCCCTTCTCTTTGGACTATGCTGAGGAGGCTTTCTTGAGACCTCAGGCACTTCTTACTAGTGATGAAGTGTGACGTGAACATCTGTACGAACTGCGCCCAGCTTTTGATCATCTCTGGTGCGAGGTTCCTGTACCATGTGCGAGCAAGATGCAGGACTCGTCAGCCCTAGATAGATGCATTTGGGACTGGAATGAGTCCACGTGATCATTTGGATCAAAGGATCAGTCGTACTTGTCCAGAGGAGGCATTTTAAAGTCTTTTGGCATAGAGGCCGCCAGGAGCTCGGATGACAAAGGAGACAACCCTGACAGGAGAGGAGCAGTCTTTGTGGCCGCTGAGCTCACCTCCTCTTTACCTTTCACTTGTTCTGGTTGGATGGGAATGGCGAACTGGCTACGACCTGTAGTTCGTCGTGCATTGTGACGCTTTTGTTGCTGCTTCTTGACCGGCTCCGCATTAGTGCTACTGACTTCTGTATGATCTGGTACCGTTCTGACGCGGAGTGGCTTTGGGTGCTGAGCCTGGCTACCATGGACGGGTGGGCCCTGTTTTGAGTCCGCAGCCAGAACCTCAAACTGATTACCTGCAAGCGAACCTTCATGATGCGAGGGCCGAGGTGAAATGGCTCTGGCGGGCTGAGTGTCTCCTGATCTGTTCAAGTTCTGCGAAGCGGGAGGAGTGACTTGTCTATCCCTCCTGCCGCGGGATGAGACCTGGCTCCCAAGAGGATGTGGAACTTGGGAAGTCTCTCCCTGGTGAGGAGGGTGAGTGTTCTGACGTCAAGACTGATTCTGTTGCGCTGTCGGGTGGTGAGGTGGAACCGACTGCTGATTCTGCTACAGCGGAGGGAACTGTTGTTGGTACTGCTGGACCTACTACATTTGGACCTGAATGGCCCGAACATAGTGTACCAAGTCATCAAGTTGGGACTATCCGGCTCCAGGGGGAACCACAGACGGTTCAGTGAATGTCGCACCAACTACAGGAGGGAGTGGCGTGTTCACTTTCGTGGTCACTTGGATCACGGTCAGCGTTGGTACCCCAGCCGCAGTAAGCGGGATGGTGAATTGACCGATGCAGACAGAAGGGAACTAAGGCTGCCCCCTAGAGACGTTCATCTCATTGTTTCGTCCGGCGTTACTAGAGAAAGCCATGGATTTGATTCTGTTATTGATGGTGGAGAAAGGCTTTTTGTCGCATTTCCCACAGACGACGCCAAATGATGCTGTGCGATCTAGCTGCTCCCTACTGGAGGTGATCCGGCTTCCAGGCGAATGACAGAGCTGTGTGAGGAGTAGATCCGGTCTCCCAAAAAGCACGACGACGCGTTGCCCACATGTCCGCTTCGTAGGGAACCAAATAAGGGTAAATGTGTCGCTGTGTGAGTGTATTCCACAAGCAATGGATGGATAAGGCATGTCATCTTTGAACACATCGGACACGTCTTGACTAGACTTCACTATCTATATAAGGGTAACTCCTCAGTCCTCACCCTCCAACGGTACGCTTACACTATTACTCTCTCTAGCTTTCTGCTCTGAATTCATACTTACCACCTCTCGTTCCTTTTAGCAGTTCAGTACTAACTTGACTGTTGGAGTCCCCTTGCCCGGGTCATCCTCTTGGGCTTTCTGATGTATTCTCCTCTTGTAGAACTGACTTGCCAACCTCACTAGCCTTTATCCGAGCTATCATAGCCAAAAAGGACTCATAACAATTTGAGCATCATCAATTGGCATTGTTAATGGAAAACGAGCAAAAAGCCATTCTTGCACACCTCTTTTTCTCTCACTATTAACAATGCCATCACCAAAGGGTAAGGAAACTCAACTAAGCAGATCCTCCTTTGGGGGGCAAGTCTAGCACGTTGAGCCCTCGGTGGTACCAAAGGGAGTTGACAACCGACAATTCCAAGACCTCGTAACCCTGGTTAGAGATATGAACCTATGTATGTAGTCCTAGGAGCAACGCATAGCTTGGGATTGCCTTAGTCCAAAGCACCAACATAGATACCGCCTCCTTGGAACCAAGACAGACAGCCCACACTTCCAGAGAACTAGCAGCCACTGCCTTGTCACAGGCAAGAAGACCTTGCTTGGACAAGCACGTTGGAGCAGTGAGACCCAACGTATGTCCTTGATGGAGTGAAAAATAGAGTGAAAACTTCCCATAGGTCCGACAACTTACGCTCTACGATAGGCTCCCAATAGGATAGGCGCAAGAGATGTCCTCATCGAGAATCAGTGAAGAACATGCTTGAACCATGGGAAGCTCCTCACATTAGCTCAACCGAGGACCATGAAGCCAATGTTCTAACTGTTAGGCAGTGTATGCCCTTAGCTCCAATCAAAATGATGTACATAAACATTTATTTGTAAATGAATAAAGTACATTATTGTTTCAAGTTGATATTGGTATGTTTCTGTGTATTACCCCTTAAACTGCACACTTAAGAGACTAGTGTTAGTTTAGAATGTTCTCAGCCATTGGATAAGATTTGGGGAGTTTATCCTAACAAGGCTGACACTAGTGTGTTGCCAAGGAGTTGGAGTAGCTTGTCTTAACTACTAGGGTTAGACCCCAAGCACAGCTAGTGGGTGTTTATCAAAAACACTAAATCCAAACCAATTTCTAGTTATGCCATGGACCTTGTAGATAGATGGGAAAAACAGGAAAGTTACACATAATCCCAAACTTAATTATAGTACAACACTAGGTGTTGGACTGTGATATCTTTGATATACCAACCAGTGAGATCCATCAAGCGTCAAATACTTGGGTATGTTAGGGTAGTCCGAGAATTCACCTGAGTGGGTGATCATAGTGATAGGATTGGCCCCTTTGTCGGAGAAAATGAATATCAGGGTTTATACCCTCTCTTATGGAAACCTAAACTACCGGCAATGGATTTCACCTATGTTAGAAATCTGGTTTTGCAAAATGTATTTATGTGTTATATACTACTATTTTATGAAAAAGGTTTGCAAAAGGTTTTAATCCCAAGATCCATCTTAGCAAAGAGTGTGGCACTGCACCTTGCAGCTAGACTTGTTCATGGGCCGGGCCGGGCCGGGCTCGGGCCGAGCTTTCACTCTGCATTAACAGAATTTTTGTAGGGCTGAGCCCGAGCCCAACCCGACCAACGGGCCTACAACTTGGGACCGAGCCCGGCCCTCATAAAAAGCCCAAAACCCGGGCCCGAGCCCAGAGCCCGAGAGAGACAGGGAGAGAGGAATCGACTTACAAAATAGAGAGAGACAAAGAGAGAGAGGAATAGAGAGAAACCTGTTCGACTTCTATGAGAGAGAGGAAGATAACGAGAGAGAGAGAGAGAGAGAGAGAAGAGAGGACCTGGTCACTCCACTCATCAACACTCAAACGACAAACAATCGTACTCTCTTTTGAGAAACCCATTTCTGTGAGACCTGCAGAAACTCTCTTGTTCTGTTTCCTGCATAGATTTTTTGGGCAGTTTCATTCTTTTTCTTCTAGCTTTTTCTCTTACCCAGTTCCTACACTTTGAATTCTTCCGGCTTTATCTATTACACAGGTTTAGAAGGAATGAATGTTACACTAGGACAGATGTTATTTCTCTTACTTTTCCTTTCTCTCTTCCTATCATCCTCTGCTTTGCCATCATGGACAAGTTACAATTTCTGAGAGTCTTCCGTTCTTGCAATGGTCTTCCCATTTTGAGTTCCTTTATTCACTAGAACTACAACCCATCTTCACTGTCGGTCATTGGTGGCGTCGATTAGAGTTGAGAGTGAGAAAGAATGAAATTTGAGAAGGGTTCGGTTTAGGAATTTAGGGTTTAAAAGCTACATATATATATGTATAAGTCGGGTCTAGCCAGGCTCGGGCTGGGCTTTTGTGACAAATCCCGAGCCCGGCCCATAAAACAGTCGGGCTGGGTGGAGCAGAATCAGCAGGGTGGTCCTTCAGCAAGAACCTGATTCTTCAACAAGAATCTGATGGAGGGTGAATGAGCACGACTTAATATCAGTTGTTCTCAAAAACTGATATCAAGAACACTTCTTGATCATTCCTACTGGTGGAGAACGAACTGGCAATGGCGGCAGCAATAGAGGGAGGCAAGAGCAGAAGATGACGTCAGTCTTACTGGGGCTGTCTTCTCTCTTGGATCTGAGATCTTGTTGTGTAAAGTAGGGTTCACCCTCTTCCTCTATTTATAACCTTAAAGAGAGTAGCTCCTAATCTCATTAGGAGTTTCCTAATCCAAATCTGTATTTGGATCTGGACTCTCTTTAAGAGATAAGGATAAGCCCTTATCTAATTAGGAGTTTCCTAATCCAAATCATTATTTGGATCTGGACTCTCTGAGTGGATAGGGATAACTCTCTATCCTATCTGCTGATCCAAATCCCAGAACCGCCCCTCTTTAATTAATCAAATTAAACCAATTCGATTTGGGCTCTAGGCCCATTAAGTCCATGTGCTCATTCAGCATCCAAACTACTGCCCAGTTGGGTATCTTGTATGGCATGGGACCCAAACATTGATCTACACATCAGCCACATGGGTTCAGCCCAGCCTCTGTTACAAGGCCTAGCCGAATTCACTGTAGGAAACAGTGAACCCCTGAGCCCATCACCATGGGCTCTTAATGGGCCCAACACTTACACTAAGTGGTCCCTGGGTCAAGCCACCTTATAAAAACTCAAGGACTGTGGGTAGATGCAAGATTAGCTCATCAGGTATTACCCTCAATGGTCTTACACTTAACCTCGCAGCCCATAATAATCAAACACTGCCCGACAAGAGAGGACCTCTCTCTCGGTTGCAAGGAACAGTGCTGCAATCTCTACTCACATGGATCCCAAGAATTAAAACCTTTTGCAAACATTTTCAAACCATAATATATATGTATATATATATATGTATATCTCTATATAAATATATTTTGCAAAACAAATTTCAACGATTGAAATCGGCTGCTAGCAGCTTTGGTTTCCATCAGAGAGAGTGCATCCCCGATCATTCACTTTGTCCGACAAAGGGGCTGATCCTGTTACTATGATCACCCACTCAGATGAATTCTCAGACTGTCCCAACATACCCAGGTTTTGATCCCCTGTAAGGATCTCACTAATTGGCATATCAAAGACATCACAATCCGACACATAGTGTAGTATCATAATCGAGTCTAGGGGCCAAGTGTAACATTCCAATTTTGCCCATCTATCTCCAAGGTCCAAGGCAATACTGGAATTCTGGTCCATTTCAGGGTTTCAAGAAAACCCACACTGCATCTACCTCAGTTCTCACTCTAGCAGCTGAGACAAGCCACCCCAACCAACTTGGCGGCACATCAGTGTCAGCCTTGGCAGGATAAATCTCCCCAGATCTATCCAACGGCTGTGAAGATTCTAAACTAACACAAGTCTCATATGTGTCTAGTTTAAGGGTATTACACAGAAACACACCATAATAACATGAATCAAATATGTACTTTAGTCATTTACAATAAATGTCATAATGTACATCATTTTGATTGGAGCTAAGGGCATACACTGTCTAACACTTCCTTGTTGGGTAGTGTTATTGATCATTATGAGCCAAGAGGTTGAGTGTAAGAGACCATTATATGGTTGATTACCTTATGGGCTTTACCATACATGAATTCATTACCCTTGGATTTTCATAGGGTGACTGAATCCAATGATCATTTAGGTATAAATGTTGGGCCCAAATTGAACCAATGCTGATTGGGTCAGGGGTTCACTGCCTTAAGTAGTGAATTCGGCTTAACCCCTTTTAAGGGTAGGGCCGAACCCATATGGACTCGTGTGAGATCATTGTGGGGTCCCACTCCATACATTATCAGGCCTAAAGTGGCCATGCAACACCTTGGGTCAAGAGCCATTAAAGTAAATGGGCATAAGTCCCAAAATTAATAAGATTAATTAAGTTGCCACATGACAACTTAAGTTGCCATGTGCTTTGGGCCGAATCTAGGTTTGGTATTGGGTACGAAGCACCTATCCTCTTAAGAGGATAAGATTTATCTGTTAATAGAGAATAGATCCAAATTAGGTTTGGATAATCTCCTAATTAAATTAGGATAGTGCTCCATGGAGATAAAAGAAAAGAAGGCGAACTAGGCTAGGACACTTCACACTCTTGCTCTCCCTTCTTCTCTCTTTGTCTTCCAAGAAACCCTAATTCAACCTAGGCTTTCAAGAACTGATTTTGATTAGTTTTTCCTTCTAGTTTTTGCAATAAAAATATTGAGGAAGATCAAGCTCACTCACCCCATTTGATCCAAGCAAGTTGGATAGTAATTTTTGAGAAAACAATGTAGTTAAATCGGCTTCAACTATTCATTACGCCATATTTAGTGGAGGCTGGTTTTAGGACTGATTTGTGCGTAAACTTCCACCTTGGGATATGTGCTTGTGATATCCGTATTAGGTATAATTTCCCCTTTTGATCTGGTTTCGAATCTAGTCCGGTTCAGTGTAAGATTAATATGGAAAAATATAGTTTTTCAAAACACTAGGAAATCGGTTACTAGAAGGGTTAAAAATTTTTTGTAATTTCACCCAGCCATCTAGCATGGTAAGGCCACTCATAAGATGGATTCTAACTTTTCCAACACCAACACCTTCAACATTTCTCAACTTACCCAAGCCTCGACTTTATCGATTGAGATCCTCATAGAACCGCACCCAGAAGATTTTAAGGTGCCGAACCTAGAGTCCTATGGCAGGACCACCAACCCGATCGACCACGTGGAGAGCTTCCAGGCCTTCATGCTATTGCGCGAAGCTTCGAAGGAAAGCATGTGCCTAGCCTTCCCGACCACATTCCGTCAAACAACTCAGATGTGGTATTCATGACTTACATTGATCTCCATTTGAAGCTGGAAGCAATTCAGTGAGCTCTTCACGATGCATTTTGAAACCAACTGCCACCACCCAAAGACTTCCATGAGTTTAATGTCCATCTACTAGTGCTCCGATGATAGCCTCCATAAGTATGTTCAAAGGTTCAATCCGGAGTCATTATAGGTTCTCAATCTCGATCGGATCATCCAAGCAGTAGCAGTCATACACAATGTTTGAGATCGCTTCCTACAATTCTCTTTGGCTAAGAATCCTCCAGCCAACATGGAGGGTTTCCTACTTTGTGCAGAAAAGCACATGGATGCTGAAGAGTTGGTCCATGTGCGAGGAGACTAGGGTGATAAGAAGTGGAAGGATCGTGACAAGGACCGCGGTGGGAGCAGGAGCAAGCGAGGCCGACAATATAGAAAGTCATCCAAACGGTCCAGGTCACTTGGCAGACACTCCTGAAAACCCCCAATGAAGTACTGTAATTATTCACCACTAATGACCAAGAGGAGGGAGATTCTGATGCAGATCAAGAAGACGAACTACCTCAAGTACCGTGCATGAAAGGGAACCCAGTGAACAGGAACCAAGATTGGTATTGCCACTTCCATCGGGCTGAAGACCATGACACAGAGTATTGTTGAGATCTCAAGAATGAGATCAACGAGTTGATCTAACATAGGTACCTGAAGTAGTTCATCAAGAATGATGACTGACCTGCCAAGCCGCCGAGGAACTAGAAGGAGCCTTAGGAAGAAGAACTCACTAGGGTGATCGCAATAATCACCGGTAGATTAGTAGTGGCTAGATGCAATTCATCAGCCCGAAAAGCGTTTGTATAGGAGATGCAAAACGATGATGAGAACCCTCCAAAGAGGCTAAGGGCCAAGGATATGATCTCATTTACAAAAGATGACCTATGAGGAATCTGCTTCTCTCACAATGATGCCTTGGTCGTGAAAATGATTATAGCCAACTATGAGGTAAACAATGGTAGTTTGGCTGGCATCCTCTTTGTAGATACCTTTGACAAAATGAAGTTGGATCGAAAAGTCTTATCCCAACCGCTATGCCTCTGATCAGTTTTAGTGGGAAGAGGGGTTGAGGGAATGATCATTTCACGAGGAATAAGAATAGATTATGATTCCACCCAACTAAACTGTTAGAATTAAAATAACTCATTCTCATTCCAATTCCATACTCCTTTTCTCACGAACCGAATAAAATAACTCATTCTCATTCCAATTCCCAAAAATGAAAAACGTGGCAGTGTTACCTACTGCAGGATCATTCCTTTTCTTAAGAGGAGCAAAAGTTTTTCAAAAAAAAAAACTGTGAAAACCGTCCACACGTGCAATAATCTTAATTTTCTCAAATTTGGGAACATCTAAGCTGATATTCTGCGATGGAAGTACAAATCTAACTATCAACCAAAAAGGTACAAAGCTTACCAAACTTTGCGTAGCCCCAGGTAGTCAACGAGAGGGAGAGAGGGTTGACCAGGCGTCTTGCGGGTGAGCTACCGGCCCGTCCCTCACGCGCTCAGCAGCGTTGAATTCTTTAATGAAATCATGCACCTTAGATGGCTTAACCCATGCAGTGCGTTCACGTGAACCTCTTTATTAATACCACTTCCATCGCTTGTCTCACTCGAAAACCAAAAATAGACCCACAAAGAGGAGAAAAATAAGTTCAGGAAAAAAAATCGAAGCATTACACAAGTATGTATTCCTTTCTATCCGCATTTCCTTTATTCTTCTCCAATTAATTACCTTCTACTGATGCGTAATATCTTATATCTTACTCCACATCTATCTCAGCCTCAATTCATTCAGCCAAGTAGTAATATTTCTATAAGATCCTGAAATAGTTGAGATGGGTCGGATTCCGTGTTGTGAGAAGGACAACGTTAAGAGAGGACAGTGGACCCCCGAAGAAGACAACAAGCTTTCTTCCTACATCGCCCGACACGGCACCCGAAACTGGCGCCTCATCCCCAAAAACGCTGGTAACTGTTATATATCTTGTGTTATGTAACGGTTGTGCATTTTGTAATCTGTAAATTGTAATGCATCCCCCTGTCCCCCACCCTAAAAGGCAAAAATAGAAAAAAAAAAGGCCAATATTAGCATCTAATATGGATGGCTCCCCTTCTGTATCATCTATTAGGTCTGCAGAGATGCGGGAAGAGCTGTCGTCTTCGGTGGACCAACTACCTCCGCCCAGATTTAAAACATGGCGAGTTCTCAGAGTCGGAAGAGCAAACCATCGTCAAGCTCCATTCAGTCGTCGGGAACCGGTATACCATTTTGCTGTCTTGCTTCGTGTTAAGACGTCTCTTCAAGAATCAAGACCAAAAACAATACGTCCATGTCCCCCAACTAAAAAAAAAAGGATTGAATGAATGGTTTTCTTTCTTTGGTTTCGTTTAGCTGGATAACGAAATGTAAAGATAAGAGATTGAGAGCAACCCGTACTAAAAATTTAGAATATAGAAGTAGAAATCTAATTTTTTGTTTTCATGTTTTTTCAAACTTCAAGGACAGGCCTGTTATTCTGACTTACTTTTGAAATTTATCTTTTCTCTAAATTGGTCCAATAGGTGGTCACTAATCGCTGCTCAACTTCCTGGCCGCACAGACAATGACGTCAAGAACCACTGGAACACCAAGCTCAAGAAGAAACTCTCGGGAATGGGAATTGATCCCGTCACTCACAAGCCCTTTTCCCACCTCATGGCTGAGATTGCCACCACTCTACCCCCACCTCAGGTTGCTCACCTGGCCGAGGCAGCACTTGGATGCTTTAAAGATGAGATGCTCCACCTATTGACTAAGAAACGTATCGATTTTCAGCTCCAACGTTCCAGCTCAACACCTGGATATGATGTACCACAACCTGCTGGAGTGAATACTGCAGCCACTTTTGTCACTGGGAGAACCGAAGACAAAGATGACACGATACAGAAGATTAAACTAGGTGTCTCAAGAGCCATGCAAGAACCAGATGCACTTCCCACGAACAAACCTTGGACCATCACTAGTACTGGAGAAACATCTGATGGCTTTGCGAGAGACCGGAACACATTTCCCGTAAAAATTTCTGGGTTTCAATATGGTCCACCATCTTATGGCAATGAGGGGGATGGATCGGCTTGGAGCCAGAGTATGTGCACAGGAAGCACATGTACTGGAGGGGACCAACAAGGAAGGTTGCATGAGAAGGCTGAGGAAGAGGATGGAGAAGAGGCCGAGGGCGGAAAAGCAGCAAGAAAAGAATCTAGCATGTTCAATTCAGATTGTGTCTTGTGGGATTTATCCGATGATCTGATGAATCCTATCGTTTAAAATCAGCTTACAGTGGCAGGATCGTGTTATCCAGAATAATAAAACCACTAGAGGAACATGCAAATGACGGGTGTAAATAAAAGTGAATTACATAGTTACAATCAGTTATATGCCTCGTTTCTTTTATTTTCTCTGTTCTTTATCAATTATTACCCCTTTTCTTACAGAACTAATACAGCTCAAGCAAAATATGAATACGAAGAGGAAGTGTCGCCCAAAACCTGCAAACATACACAAGCACGCATTAGCAGTACAAAAATTAAATTTAGTAGAAACTATAGCTTGTGATAAATGGTGCAAAGTGAACCAAGAGTTAATGGCCAGGTTCCCCCTTCAAGACCATGGAATTGGAACACTTCATATAGGGGATGCCAGGATGGCTGGATAGAATAGTGATGCACATCCCCATTCGAATTTAACCAATTATTTAATTCTCATATAAAATATTTTATATTTTATATAATTATATATATAATACTTAAATTATATAAATAATTTATATATTTATATACATTATATGAATAAAATATTTATTTTATATATTTATTAATTACCTAAAATACTTAACTGGTTAAATTCGTATTGAATATTTAACCGAATTCGAATTCAAACATTGATTTTCAATATCCATCGGATATTGAATTTTTTAATTAGATTCAAATTCGGATATTGCCTGATTTGGTTCGAATTTGATCCGTTTACACCCCTAAGTTCATCCTTATTAATGCTCTATGTAAATAAATTTCCATCCAAGGAGAAGCCTTCACATAGGGCTATCCCCAAGTTCCTGGGGTTTGAATTTCAGTGAAAAAGCAGAAAATGAAAACGAAGGGGAAAGAAAAGTTTGTTGAAAGGATAAAAGAATGGAATGAGGAAAGAAAAATGGTTGACCCCTTTCTTAGTTTTATTAACAGACAAAATTATCATCCTCCAGCAAGGTTACTGTATCACAACCGTCAAGCATTTAATAATATGAAAGTTTCAGCCCTACTAGAGAAAATGTTGTACAAACAAACCTCAAGTTGCTCTTCATCGAAAGAATCTTTCTGAACATTCCATGTATCTGCATGAGTACGCCTGAACTCTGCAACTGCCTTGGTAACAGTAGATCTCACGGGTGATGGTTCCCCAATGAAACGAGCCAATAAGGTTACATGGTCAGGCAGCCAACTGCAATAAAATGTAAAAACCATATGTGAAAATAATACAATATCATGCAAACATACTGCCCTTCAATATATCAAGTACTCCAATTTTATCTAGAATCAATTACTATTTAACCATATGAACCAAGGATTAAAATTTCGCAATGTATCGGAGCATATTGGCCGCTTACATATCGTATTAGTGACTCTCCGATACGCCCCAACAGCAACCATTTTGGGGTTCGACCTGTTTCAGGGTAGACAGGCCTTATACCGACCCCTCCTGAACCAGTTTGGAAAAAAAAACTAAAAGCAGCCAAAGATGCAGGCCAATACACCCCATCCGGCATATTGGCCTGTATCAATATTTGGAACCTTGCTATGAACTACTTCTAATAAAATCAGCTGGAAAAAGGTTTTCTAATGAATCAATCAAGGAAGCTTGCAAGACATAAAAATAGCAATATTTATTTCTGCCACATGGTTGAATGCTATGGTGAATCCCAATTGTCTATTAAACAGAAGACCTCTGGATTGGCTGTGAATTCATTCCAGCAATATACATCAACCCTACAAATCCACCTTGTATTGGAGTACGTCTCAATTAACTACGAATTGCCCAAACATTCAAGACTTTTACACATTGGTTACTTCTTGTGATTGGTTTCTTTTATCAGCATTGGTTACTTCTTGTTTTTAATTTTTCTCTTTTTTGCATGCATTTAAATGGTTCAAACTAGAGGATGAAGCAGCTGAGCCATAAATTTGAATTTGAAGTGGTTTGGTTTGATGTCCATTCAGCTTTTAAAACACTGAAAGAAAAGAGAAGTTCCAGAATGCCTCACTGCGGGGATTTTGAAAAAACAAGACTTTTACACAACACAGACAAGGAAAAGAATTCTAGTTTCTGCCACCTCAAAAGTTTCAACTCATTAGGAAGTCCTTTCTTCCCTCTTGCCATTTTAAATAAAAAAAATTTCAAATTAAGTATCTCATAAATATAAAGGCCAATGCAACAAGGCTAGCTCTGCTGGAAGACAGGAGGCACACATAACTAATTTGGAGGACCGTTAGGCTGTCAAGGCTTGCGGGTAAACCTTTTCAATGGGAGGCCTCATCCTGGGTTCAGCATTAGGCCCAGCCGTTATTGGTTAACTGGCTGGCTTTACCAGGTTAGGAGAGTGGGGGGTCCTAACATGTTGACAGTTTTGTGCAATTTTTTGTCTTCTATTGTTATTAAGCCTTGACTCATAATGTTTTATTATGCTTTATTATTGTTTCTAGCAGCTGCTGCCATACTAGGGGCATATTGGTCATTGTACACCTTTTGATCTTTAAGTATAAATGATGGAATGATGGAGTGACCACATACTTTTGGCACTCCCTTCTTCTTCCATGTTCCATCCCTTCTTCTCTCACCCTTCTCTCTTCTCTTCTTACTTCCTTTTTCTTTCTCCTTTGCTTTCTTTGTAGTTTTCCCTTATTTTCTGAATGAAGTGGTTTTCTACTGAAATCTGTCCATCTTGACAACAGTTGGTTTTTCCTATTTGTCCATGTGTAATGTGCCCCAAAGAAAGGAAGGTCAATCATCTCAAAAGCTTGAATGAATTCCCCAAATTGCTGCATAACTCTAGTAATTCGACCTCCCTCATGTTTCTTTTCAGAGAATCTGGTAGTATTAAAGTCACTTGTAGTGAGAATGGGCCGAATGGGCCTTAGTGTTCTTTATTTCTTTTAAGTAGTATTTAAAAGTTATGTTTCTTAGTTATGGGCCTTCTTTTATTTTCTTTAATTATTTCTTTAGTGCTGGCCGCCCCATTAAGGGTATCTAAGTAATTGTACTCAAACTTAGAATTTATTAATAAAAGTGATGAAAGGGGGCTAGAGAGAGGTCTGAATTCTTCTTTTCTCTCTTCCCTTCTTTTCTTCTTCCACAACCTATTGCTAAAACTTCTTTCTTCTTTCTTTTTCTCTCTTTTCTTGCATTATTTTAATTACTGTAGGTGTAATTTTCAACTTGGTATCAGAGCCATTTTGACCAAGTGGTTTAGTGTTCGATCCTTATTACCCCCATTGTAATTAATTAGGTATCAGCACAAGGTATGGGTGAGCCTGTGCTTGTTCACACTTCAAGCCCAATGGGCTTTCGTGTGAGGGGGTGTGCTAGAGAATATCAACCTATTCAAGGACCTCACCTAACAGCTTAAGCTTTTAGGTTGAATGGTTTTTTGAGATGGTATCAGAGACCACTAGTCATATTATGTTATGTCATAGTCGTTTGGGTCATTTGTCCTTTTATTCATTGAGTCAGTTGTTTCCAGAGTTATTTAAAGGAATTAGTCTATCTAGTCTTCATTGTGAGTCTTGTGAGTTCTCAAAGCATTGTAAGAGACTTATCCTACAAGTAATAAAAGATCAACTATTCCTTTTAATATTGTTCACTCTGATGTGTGGGGGCCTTACCATTTACCATGTATGGGTGAGTATAAATATTTCATCCTATTTATTGATGATTTTTCACGATATACTTGGATTTACCTTATGTGCTCCCGGGCTGAAGTGCCTAAACTTGTGCAACTATTCCATGAACACATACTCACTTAGTTTAATACCTGCATCAAAATATTCCGGTCAGACAATGCTAAGGAATATTTTGAGAAGGACCTTACCTCCTATCTTGAGAAGTTTGGGGTTATTCATCAGAATTCTTGTGCTCGCACTCCACAACAAAATGGAGTAGTGGAGAGGAAAAACAGACGCATTATGGAAGTTGCAAGGAGCATTCTTTTTGCTACCCATGTTCCTATGAAGTTTTGGGGTGATGCAGTTTTAACAGCTACCTACCTAATTAACCGCATGCCTTCTCGAGTCTTGGGGTTAAAATCTCCTTTTGGAGTTCTCTTTCCTAATTTTGAGATTTTCTATCCCCCTGAGGGTCTTTGGTTGCACTTGTTATGTCCACATTCCTAGTTTTAAAAGACACAAGTTTGACCCCAAGGCTCAGAAGTGTATCTTCCTTGGTTAGGCCTCCACACAAAAAGAGTACTGTTGTTTTGATCCTATTAGTGGCACCCGGTTTGTTTCCATGGATGTCACCTTTGCAGAGTCGGTTCCTTTTTATAGCCATCCTTCTAAGGGGGAGAGATCTCTCGAGTTGTTTTCTTCATCCTTTCTTTTGTCAACTCCAATTGAGTCTTGTGTTGAGCCTCCCACAGTTACCTCCATTCCCGTGGAGGGATCCTCTCCTTTGGGGTCTTCCACTCCTGCTCCTCCCCCTCTTCCTGCTTGTCCTCCAGTTGTTTCCACTCATTCTATTCTCCAGAAGTGGTACCAGTGACAAAGGCTAAGGCAAACAAAGGTTGATCCCACACCTCCAGTTGAATCTCAGGCGCTCCCGGTTACTGAAGAGAGGATATGTCCATCACCTCCTCCACCAACACCCTCGTTTCTAGACCTTGACCTACCCATTGCTTTGAGAAAAGTTAAGAGGAAATGTACAACTCATTGTATTTCCAAACACCTTTCCTATAACTTGTTGTCCCCATCCTACTATGCCTTTCTAGTCTCCATTTCCTCTCAATCCATCCCAAAGTCTGTTTTAGAAGCCTTAGCCACACCAGATTGGAAGGATGCTATAAGTACCGAAAAGAAGCCCTTCATAAAAACAATACCTAGGATATTGTTGACTTGCCAGGTGGGAAGCAACCTGTTGGGTACAAGTGGGTTTTCACTATCAAGTATCGTGTAGATAGGTCAATTGAGAGGTATAAGGCTCAACTTGTTGCCAAGGGATATACCCAAATATATTGGATAGATTACACTAAGACCTTTTCTCCAGTTGCTAAGATGACTTCGATGAGAATTCTTTTATCCTTAGCCGTGAGCTATGATTGGCCTCTGTATCAATTTGATGTTAAGAATGCATTCCTGAATGGTGATCCCACTAAAGAGGTATATGTGTCTCTTCCTCCTGGTATATATGGCAAGGAAATGCAGGGTAAGGTGTGTAGATTGAAAAAATCACTTTTATTTCCTGAAACAATCTCCACGTATTTGGTTTGACAGATTTAGGGCTGCTCTTGTTTAGTTCAGCTACACTCAGACTCCATCAGATCATACCCTCTTTGTTAAGAGAAAAGGCACTCTGGTGACATTTCTTATAGTTTACGTAGATGATATTGTGGTTATTGGCAGTGATACAAAAGAAGTTAGTGCTCTCAAGAATTTTCTCAAATCTGAATTTGAAATTAAAGATTTAAGGGAGTTGTGGTATTTTTTGGGCATTGAGGTTTCTAGGTCCAAGGAAGGTATCTTTATTTCTCAACGGAAGTATGTGCTAGACCTTCTTACTGAGACTAGAAAGATTGGTGCTAAACTTGCCTCTACCCCTATTGATGTGAAACATAAACTCTAGGCTAATGATGGAGAACTTTTAGCTGACAGGGGAGTGTTTCAGAGATTACTGGGAAACTTTTTTATCTATGTATGACTCGTCCAGACATTTCATATGCTGTGAATGTCATCAGCCAATTTATGCATGCTCCCAGAGACACACATATGGCTGTTGCAGAAAGGGTGTTATGCTACCTTAAGGGAACCCCCGGGAAGGGTATATTATTTGCTAAACATGGACACATGAAGGTAGAAGCATATACAGATGCTGATTGGGTAGGAAATGTGGATGACAGGAGATCCACATTAGGATATTGTGCTATGGTAGCTGGAAATATTGTTTCCAGGAGAAGAAGAACGCAATTAGTGGTTGCTAGATCTTTAGCTGAGGCAGAGTATAGAGCTATGGCCCATGGTGTTTCTAAGTTGTTATTGGCTTAGATCTCTCCTTAATGAGATGGGTGTTTCATGTGACAAGCCACTGATGTTGTATTGTGATAACCAATCCGCTAACATTGCTCACAACCCAGTTTAGCATGATAGAACTAAGCACATTGAGGTAAACAAACACTTTATACGAGAGAGAGTGGCTTTAGGAGAGGTGTGCCTACCTTTCATTGCATCAGAAGAGCAGCTAGCAAATTTTCTGACTAAGGGAGTCCCAAAGGCAAACCTTCAACATTCTGTAAGCAAGCTGGGCATGATTGACATCTATGCTTAGCTTGAGGGGGAGTGTAGTGAGAATGGGCCGTATGGGCCTTAGTGTTCTTTATTTCTTTTAAGTAGTATTTAAAAGTTATGTTTCTTAGTTATGGGCCTTCTTTTATTTTCTTTAATTATTTCTTTAGTGTTGGCCGCCCCATTAAGGACATCCATGTAATTGTACTCAGACTTAGAATTATTAATAAAAGTGATGAAAGGGGCTAGAGAGAG
This sequence comes from Nelumbo nucifera, assembly GCF_055504915.1. Taxonomy (NCBI): domain Eukaryota; kingdom Viridiplantae; phylum Streptophyta; class Magnoliopsida; order Proteales; family Nelumbonaceae; genus Nelumbo; species Nelumbo nucifera. Next base: position 41,107,374 of record NC_142649.1, read on the forward strand.
AGGTTCAAATTCTTCTTTTCTTCTTCCACAACCTATTGTTGAGACTTCTTTCTTCTTCTTTCTCTCTCTCTTTTCTTCTTTTCTTGCATTATCTGAATTACTATAGGTGTAATTTTCAACTTCACTCCCTAGCACCTAGGGAATCTGCAAAGCACCACAAGCTTCAGCCAGATCCTTACAAAGTATGCTTCTTTATTTTTCTTTAAATAAGGTAACTTCCATTCAAAAACAAAAGGGAAGGATGTACAAACAGGGTCTTCAAAAAAAAAAAAAAGAGCCCACTCAAGGTAAGGATTAAAATTTCGCAACACGTTCAGGGTTTGACCTATTTCAGGGGGTAGACAGGCCTTATACCGACTATCCCAAACCAATTTGGAAAAGATGTAAAAAATCTAAAAGTAGCCAAAGATACAGGAAAATATGCCCCATCCGGCGTATTGGCCTGTATCGATATATAGAACCTTGACTCAAGGTAGCGGATAAAGCATCTTCTGGAAGATTTAAACTCCCCTAGGGATCCATCTGAAGTTGCATTGGACTGAATCCAGGATGTCATAAATTTCTTGCAGAAAGTGAGCTAGCATCCAAGGACCTGAACTTCTCTTTGTAGCCCCTCAATTGTGATTCTAGACTCTCCCTTAACTAATAGAGAATCAACCTGCAATGATATGGCTGACCAAAGAATCAACCGCACTCCCAAACTATGCTTCTTTAAATTGTGACTCTGACATATACTTTACTATTAAGGACATTGGGTTTTTATTTTTCTGTTTTAGTTTGTTTCTTTCATGGTTGGTGTTGTAGTTTGTTTGGTTGGAGGCTTGTGTGGTTCAGTGTATGGTTGTTATTTCTTTTCTCTTGTTAGTAATGAAAGTTTCTTCTTACCAAAAGAAAGGACTGCCATGTATGTTATCCTTCCTTTTCTCAATAAAATTTAATGTTAATGATTCAAAAAATTTGTCAGTATTGATGAGCAAGCAGCATGTGCAGAATGGTTCAGTGTATGCTTGTTATTTCTTTTCTCTTGTTAGTAATGAAAGTTTCTTCTTACCAAAAAAAAGGACTGCCATGTATGTCATCTTTCCTTATCTCAATAAAATTTAATGTTAATGATTAAAAAAATTTAACAGTCAGTATTGACTATTGATGAGCAAGCAGCATGTGCAGAATGGGTTCAGATGATGAGAATTGATGCTTCTACAAATAAGAGCTTTATCCAATATGAACATGTCAATATGAATAGTCTGAACTTCATGACTCGTAACACAGTTTTCTTGAAACCTCAAATCAACCTTGAGCACGGATGTGACACACAAGGATTAAAATTTCGCAACATATCAGCACGTATTGGCTGATATGTATCATTTCGGTGACCCTCCGATACACCCCTACAGTAACAATTTCAGGGTATGACCTGTTTCAGGGGGGTAGACAGGCCTTATACCGACTCCCCTGAACCAGTTCGGAAAAAAACCTAAAAAAAATCTAAAAGCGGCCAAAGATACTGGACAACACACTCCATCTGGCATATCGGCCTGTATCGATATTTAGAACCTTGGTCACACATAAAATTTGTTGATTTAAACTGCACTACTTAAGATTACAAATATTTTATGTGAAAACTATAGTTTCCTGATAAAAAAAGTTGTTTGAAAAATTATTATTAGATTTTATGTCCATAACAAGATGTACATCATGCAGTACGTATTTCTCATCACATACCTGGGCATGTCATAGGGAACTGATAATACAGAAGCTGCTAATGCAAGGACTGCACCATGTATAGAAGCTATAGACTCGCCAGAGCTTAACTTTCTGGAAAGAAAAGGAAAGTTTCAATGGTTTAGCATTAACAGATATAGCAAGACATGTATTAACTAAGTGGATTCTTTTCACAAGAGGTCTGTATGGACTACAGATGCATGTCATATGCACCAATCTCACACAGGCAATGCTATATGCAAATGTATACAAATGGTGCAGTCGTGTAGATACTATAAATGTGGTACACAAATATAAGCATGAGCATAAGTCACTATTGATACAGATATGAGATTACATCGAATAAATGTAAACAGTAGACACTGTTACAAGGAGAACCAATTTATATTGCCTGGACAAAAATGGCCTATCTATGTATGCTTTGTTCATCATCACATACATGTTTTCTTTGTACGAAAGTTTGCAGAAAGGCATGTATGGGCGTGTAGAGACAAGAACACCATAGAAACAGGGAAACCAACCTCTGCCTTCGCTTCATTTGGATAGTTAATGCCTCTGTGAATGCTCTATCACGGAATTCCCTGGCTAGATCTTCATCTCCACCTTTCATTAGACCTGCCAGAACTGCTGCTGCATGCTCCCTTACCTGAGCCAGCAATGAGAGAGTTACGAGAAACCATGTGCAGAATATAATTACAACTCTAGTATCATCTGACAATTACGTTGTCTCTAAAGCCCATGGCCTTGCATAACAGCACACTGTAATAGCTAAAGAAGAAAACTGAAATTAAATTTTACTGCATAAAAGAAATGTATATAATGGCATATTCAGGAATGACAGAAAAGTCCTTATACTCCAACCACCATTATAAATGCCAGAAAAGTTTGATTTGTACATGTGAGACCAGAACTCAGGAAAATCATACTGCGCTTCAACTCCTAAGTGCCCAAGCAATGGCTCTACTTCCAAATTATTAAATAATCTCCTTATATAACATTTCAAATAATGATTAAATGCAAAACTAATGTTAGCATGTAACAGTTATACAAGCTGAATGATAATGATTGGTTCATACCTATATAATATTTCATAAAAGTATACCTTCTATCTATATAATAGAGACCAAAATCGAGTTCATTAAATAATAGTAGCAATAATTAGCTAAACCTTTGAACCATGACACAACAGAACATCACAGTTTACCTAACTATTACTGGAATGATTCTTTAGTCCAGGAACTCACCTCAACTTGGTTGTCTATAAGTAGCTTTTCAACTGTTTTCCAAATTAGGTGTTTCTCCACATTTGACAAAAGGAAAGTATGCCTGAGATAGAACACAGACCTTACAATCTTAGATTGCTTTAAATAGAGGCAAATAATTTCTAATCCTACATGAGAGAATAAAAGCAACACTGCAACAATTGACCTAGTGAAGCTGTAAGCCAAAGCATGGAAAAGCATAACATGATGATGCACAGTAAAGAAAAAAGGGCAGCCTAGTGCACGAGGCACCTGCCAATGTGGGGTCTGGGGAGGAACAGATGTACGCAGCCTTACCCCTGCACATACAGAGAGGCTGTTTCCAAGATTTGGACCCTGGTCACCCAGGTTGCAATGGAGCAATCCAACTGTTGCACCAAGGCCCACCCTCATGCACAGTAAGGAAGAAATAAGTAACAAATCTATGTTGTATAAGTCTCAGGCTGACAATGTGAGAACACGGGTTTGAGACTGAGAGCAGCCACTATGTGCATAAAAAAATGCTAGTATCCAGTCCACCCCTCCCAAGACCCCAGATGGCCAGATAGCTGGTACCAACATTGGGTAATGGCCTTTTTTCATTCTATAAGTCATACATCATTAATAGTACACCGACCACAGTTATGCAATAAGTAAAGATTTTTTATGTAATCATTTATGTAAATATACAACCTAGCCTAAATTTATTCTCAAGGGTTGCAGACTCAAAATGATAAAGGATAAAGAAAACCAAGAAAGACAGATATTGAAATCCAGATCTTTATAATAATGGAAAGACCTTGTATGAAAAATCCTAAACACAACATACCTATACATAAATGTTCGCAAATATGTCAGAGTTGCAGATCTAGTTCGCCAGTTGGAATCATTGGCCATTGAAAGAATCACTGATACAGCCTTTTGAAGATGGGGCTCCAGAAAAATTCTCCATTTTAATAATTCAAATGCCACCTTGGCTAATGTTGATAAATCTTTATTTGAAGTTTCCTTCAAAGATCCAAGAAATTCTTTAGACAAATATGTAAAAACCGACACATCCAGCAGAAAACACTTTCAGCATACTAAAGCTGACAGGCAATCCCGGAAGATCATTTCAGTACAAAATTATTTTAGGAAATCCAGGTGGATAAAAGGGAAGAAAGGCCAAATGCACAAACTTCAGAGATTGTAACATTTTATCAAATTTAACAATTTTCAGGAATGGCAGGATAGGATTCATGTAGCCAACCCCAAATAAGGCTGAGTTGAGTTGACTTGAGTATTATTAGACTTAACAATTTTAAAACAACCAGAAAACAAATTCTACTTAGATTTTGGATGGATAACTCGTATGAACACATCTGTTTTGATGAAGGAAGCACTCTCCTAATCGTTAAGCAAAATGTGCTTTGAAATAAACATATCCCTACGTGTTGACTTATCGTTACAAATAGGGGTTTCCATGTTTTTTTCACTAATGATGTTGTAGAGGTAAAGAGCCAAATGGGCCTTAGTTATGGGCCTGTTTTCTCTTTTTTATTGTTGTCTTTAGTGATGGACGCCCTACTAAGGGCACTCATGTAATTGTCCTTATTTTTTACAACAAAAGAATAAAAGAGATCATTGGGGACAGAAGAAAGGTTTTGAACTACTCTCTCTTCCTTTTTTTCCATCTTCTTCCTCCACTTCTCTCTCTCCAATCTCCTTTTCTCCTGTTTCTTTTCTTTTAATTCAGAATAGTGCAGGTGTGATTTACAATTTGGTATCGGAACAGGTCTTCACCTTCTTTTCTTTCTTCTCTCTTTGCCCATACATAGTGTGTATGGAGAATTGATCGGCTGATTAGGGAGCAGCTTATGTAGCCTAGTTGGGAGAGTTTTTGGAGAGGTTTTGTGAAGTTTTTCATCCCCAGTTGAAGCCCAAGGCAAGTTCTTGGGAGTATTTTCCCGAAAACCCTAGACAACTAGAGCAAACTAGTTACAAGTCCTAGAGACACTTTGAAGCAAGCACTTGAGTATTGGAGGATAGCATTTTTATTTTCATCAAGGGAGAATGGGTTATTTGAGTGTGTCAAGGTTCTGGAACCTCTGGTAGGAGAAGTTGAACTTTTTCCTCTTCTCTCATTCAGGCAAGTTCTATGAAACTCTAGATTTCGCTGTTTGGAGAGTAGTTTTTTGCTTGGGATAGCAATTCTAGCTTAGTTGAGACTTATTTTGGTCTTCATTTCACACAATGGAGAAAATTGGAGGAGAAACCAAATATCCCACAGATTCCAGGTTTGGACATGGGGGGTCAATGGAAAATCTTTTTGGGGTAGTGACCACTGTGAAGTTGGATGGGGTTACATCACCAGGAGTAAGAAGATACCAAGGGAGGATGACCCTACCTATGAGAGGGGGATGCGGGAGAATTACATAATAGTGGGTTGGTTGGTGAATTCTATGCAGCTACATATTAACTAGCACTAGTTGTGGATGGAAACTGCAAAGGAGGTGTGGGATAGTGTCACGGAGACCTATTCCCAAAAATTGAATGTTGTCTGGGTTTACTAAATGAAGAATGATGCAGCTAATCTAAGAGAGTGAAAGAAGCCCTTAGCCGTTCACTTCTCCATGCTAAAATCTCTTTGGCAGGAGATTGATTTGATGGAGACTATGGTTTGGGGGTGTACAAAGGATGCTGAAACACATAGGAAGCTAGTGGAAAAAATCGGGTTTTTGAGTTCCTTATCGAATTCAACCTGGAGTATGTTTTGGCGAAAGAATGAGGTGACTTTATCTCAGGCTTATGCTACGGTGAGTAGTGAGAAGAGCAGGAGAGAGGTTCAAGCCTATAAAGCCACAGACAGATCACTATGCTAATATCGGGATGAAGCTGAAGGTCAGCATTGGAATGAAAGATGATGTTTGTGAATACTGCAAGAAGCCTAAATATGCTATAGACACCTGTTGGAAGCTGCACCTAGATCTTATACCTACCAAACTTAAGAGTGCAAACAGTGGAAAAAGAAATGAGAATGGGAAAGGTGGAAATACAAATGTAGCCACCTCCTCACAATGTACAGGGGCACAGTGGTGAGAAGTCAGTGGGAGAGCAACTAGCAGCCGCCAGGGTTGAGTATGAGAAGTATGGTCGAATAATTAGTCACCTGGAGTCTACTACTACAACACCTACTTAATCAGAGACAGTTCCCTCTTCATCCGCATATGCCCATTCAAGTATTTGTGCTACTGTGAATCATGCTTCTATCTCAAGTAATCATAGGATCCCTTGGATAATTGATTCTAGTGCCTTTGACCATATGACTAGTGTGTCCCATTTATTTTCTACTAAGTAGCTATTACCTGGTCGAGGCAAGACACCCTCACCTTATCCTCATTCCCTCTCCTTCATGTTCTTAAATTAAACACTGCTTTTTTTTTATCAATAATAGATTCATTAAATTCATTGAATCAACATAAGAATAATTATAGTAAGGAAGACAAACACTCTTATCTTACAAATACAACTTAAACCCTCAAAAAAGAAAAGGAAAGGAAAAGAAGAAACAGTTAAGTTACAACTTGGCCCAAAACATTGCTTCCCTTTCTATCCCTTGTTTAGCTAATCCATCAACTATAGAATTAGCTGATCTTTTAACCCAACTCATCCTGACTTCCATCTCCCGCACCAGCCACTTGAATTTCCTCCTCTCATTGCTGCAGTTCCATAGGCCACATATGTCTTTAATCAGCCACCCTATCACCACCTCCGAGTCCCCTTCAATTATGAGTTTTCCGACATTCATCTCCTTAGCTTTCTGGACTCCTTCCATAACTACTAATATCTCAGTTCTAAGGGAGTCCCCCACTCCAATTAGGCCTGAGAACAGGGAAGAAATGATCCCGTTCTCATTCCTAAAAGCACCCCCAATCCCTGATTGTCCAGGATTCCCCCTACAACTCCAATCAAAGTTTAATTTTAAGAAACCAGCAGGTGGGGGGTCCAAGACACTCTTATTACTGGTTTGGTCTGTGTGCAGTTTGCAATCTCGCCCCACTTCCTCAACATGTCATCCACTGTGTAGTCTATGAATAGCTCTAAAGATTTCAGCCACTGCACAACCCTTATATGGATCACAGCCCTCAATTCTTCAGCCCCTCATCTTTTGAGAAGATCCTAAAATTTCTTTCTTCCCATAATGACCAGCATACTGCAGCCCTCAGTCCTCTCCACAGTCCTTCCCCTTTTCATGTGCCACTTAAAAAAAGAAGGGGAAAAGAGACTCTGCAAGTCTGATGGAGGGTTCCACCTACGCCCAAAGAGAGAAAAAGCCCACTCCCAAATTGACTTTGCAAATTGGCAAGACACTAGTAATTGAAAACCAGTCTCTCCATCCGCTTTGCAAACAACACACCAATGAGGTGACAAGCAAGTATTGGGTCTCTTCTTTTGGAGCAAATCACCAGTGTTGAATCTTTCCAAATAGGCTTCCCAACAAAAACTACAAACCCTAGGAGGAATTGGTCTACACCAAACCTCATTAACTGAGAAAAGGGAGGTTGCAGGACTGGTGGATTGGCATAGGACTTTGAAGAAGGAAGCACAAGGAAAAAAGCCCATGGGGGTAGGGGTCCAAATTCCAGAGTCCACCTTAGAGGGGTCTAAGAAAACCTTATCAAGAAGTTCAAGGAGGCTCAAAATACTATCGAGGTCTGAGTCCCTCACAACCCTCTTCAGACCCAAGTTCGACCCAAACCCAGAACTGGAAGAGGAAGGGGTGATGAAAGAAGAAATTGGGTCATTTTTAAAATCCTAAAGAGCATACAAAGAAGGAAATTGGTCCTTACGAGGAACGTTCCCCACCCAAGTTTGTTCCTAGAATTTTATGGAATTACCTAAATTCAAATCATACTTGACAAGAGGGGAGAAAACTGGAAGCAGATCATGAATGGCTTTCCAAGGTAAAGTGCTTGTGGTCCTTGTTTTGATTCCAGCATCCCATCCATTTTGCTCCATCCCATGTATGCTTGCCACTATTCTAGCCCATAGCTTCTCCTGCTCCAGAGGAAACCTCCGCAACCACTTCCCCAAAAGCGCCAAATTCCTTTTCCCGATGTTCCCAAGCCCCAAACCACCATAAATTTTACTCCTTGTCACCACCTTCCATCTAACTCTATGGTCCCTCTTCTCCTCCCCCGGCTCCCAAAGGAAATCTCTCATCAACCTCTCCAACCTACTAGAAACCTTCACTGGAATTTTGAACACTAAAAGGAAATAAATTGGTAAGTTTGCTAACGTGGCCTTGATCAGTGTAGTCCTTCCACCAAGAGAGAGGTAATTCTTTTTCCAAGAGACAAGTCATTTTTCAAATCTTTCCACCACCGGGTTCCAAAAGCTCTCTCTCCTAGGATTATCACCTAAGGGAAAACTTAGATAACTCAAAGGAAACCCTGAAACTTCACACCCAAGCACTTCTGCACTCTCCCTGATCTCTCCCTCCAAATTCACACCCACTACACAACTTTTCCCAAATTTCACCTTCAAGTTTGACATTTGCTCAAAGAGTTGAATCACTAGTTTCAAGTTCCAGATGAAACTCACATTACCTCCTTCACAAAACAGGATCATATCATCAGCAAACTGTAAGTGAGTGAGTGGGATGTCCTCCCTTCCAACCCTTCAACCTCTAATGAGGCCCCTAGATTCTGCTCTATGGATCAATTTCCCCAAAACATCAGCAACTAGTAAGAACAAAAAGAGATAAGGGGTCTCCCTATCTTATACCCCTAATGGTTGGGAAGAAATCTACCACTATACCATTCACTAGCATTGAATAATGACAATTCCGAACACAACCCATGATCCATTTGCACCATCTAGCCCCAAACCCCAATTTGGTCATAACTTTCCTCAAAAATTCCCAATCCATCATGTCATAAGCCTTCTCCATATCCAGCTTACAAACCACTCCCTTCTTTTTATCCTTCTTAAAACTCTCCACACTCTCATTAGCAATGAGAATTTGATCACTAATCTATCTTCCACTCACAAAGGCACCTTGATTTTGTTCAATTATGTCTGGCAATACTTTCTTCAGTCTCAAAGATAACACCTTTGCAATGATCTTGTATAGGCTATTTACCAGACTGATTGGTTTGAAGTCCCTTGGATGTGAAGCTTCTTTCTTTTTGGGAATCAAAGCTATAAAAGTGGAATTCACCCCCGGATTAACAATTCCTCTCCAATGAAACTCCTCAAAAACTAGTAGGTCATCTTTCAAAATATCCCAACAGTCTTGATAAAAAGCCATTGTAAACCCATACGACCCTGGAGCTTTTGTTCTATCCATAGAAAACACAGCCTCCTTAATCTCTTCCAAGTCGAAGTTCCTTTCCAAACTTCTCCTGTTATCCCCCCCTCCCACATCTGGCCAATCCAATCCTTCCACCCACACCCTTCCACTTACAGGCCTTCTTAGAATGGACACATGCCCCAGCTATCTCCTCTTGTTGAGTTAACTCAATTCCATCCACAACCAATTTGGAAATGAAATTTCTCCTTCTCCTTCCATCTGCCAAAGAATGAAAGTACCTAGTATTTCTGTCTCCCTCTTGCAACCATTACACCTAGATTTTTGCCTCCAACTTATTTCCTCCTTATGTAGGCAATCCTCTAACTGTCTTCTCAAGCCTCTTCTTAGTTCATTGTCTTCCTCTCCAAATTCTCCCCTTTCTTCTTTAGAGTCAAGGTTTTCAAGTTGGTCCATCATATTTCTCTTTCTTTCTTCTAACCTTCCGAACTCCAAGATATTCCACTCCTTGATCTTTGCTTTCAAGAATTGTAGTTTCTTAGGCTGCGTTTGGAAGAGGTGTAAAACCCAGTTCAGTGTAATTTTACATTATGGTTCACTTTTGTATACGTTTGGATGGAATGTGAAATAAGAACGATAATCAATGTAAAAGAGTGTTTAAACATATTTTTACATCGAGAACCAATGTAAAAATTACATCAAAAAAATCGATGTAAAAAATTCATCCTCATCGACATCCACTTTTTCCTGTCTAGGTACCACGAATCCTCCGCCCAAGATCACCTTCTTGTTCCTCACCAACTCCGACCTCTTCTTCGCCCCTCTCTGGGAGAAGTTCTTCGATGATAGTGCAATCAACATCCGTTCAACATTTACATCCACGCGGATCCATCTATCAAATTGAATCCTTCCAACGGCATTTTCTAGGGCCGGTTCATTGCTAGAAAGAAGACCCAACGTGCCTCCCCCACCCTAATCTCCGCCGTTTGGAGACTTCTCACCACAACGCTTCTCGACGATCCCACCAATTCCTTCTTCGTTCTCGTCTCCTAGCACTGCATCCCACTTCACTCCTTCCAATTCGTTTACCATTCCCTCTTCGCTTCCGCTCCCATCAACTCGCCCTACGCCGACCCAGACGCCCCTTCGACTTGGTACAGGCAAGTTAGGTATCGAAGCTTGATCGAGATACTGTCAAAAGAGCCCAGTTTATGGGAGAGATACATGGCGAGGGGGATAGACGTGATGATGCCGGAGATACCCTTTGAGCAATTCCGAGTTGGGTCGTAGTTCTTCGTGCTCACGAGGTGGCACACATTGTTAGTGATTAGGGATTGCAAGCTGTGGTGGAAGTTCAGACTACCATGTATGAAGACCGAGTCGTGTTATCCAAAGGAGCATTACTTTCCAACTCTTCTCTCAATGGAGGATCCAAAGGGTTGCAACCACTTCATGGTCACTCGAGTCAACTGGATTGGGAGCACCGGCGGACACCCACACACCTATCGACTAGCTCACCTAAGCTTATCTACAAGCTCCTAGTTTCGAACTCGACTTACTCGTATTTGTTTTCTAGGAAATTCTCCCTGGATTGTCTAAACCCATTGTTGGAGATTGCCAATATCGTCATTTTCCGGGACTAATGTAAGCGCTCGTAATCTCTCTCTCTATTTGTTCTCATTGTGCCAAGTTCGAGGTTCAGACGCCTTCTCCTTCTCTGTAGGGATGCTCAAATCATTAAGGGATCTCATCGTCCCATCGATCCCATCGCCTATCTACTGCTAATCCCCCACCAGGCACCCCGGCATCGTTTATTAACTTGTTCAGTGTAGAGATGATGTCTCCATGGACGCTCGCCAGATATACTTGTACGCCATGGTTTTACACCGTTTTGCCAAATGCACAAGAGTGTATAACATGCATTCAACCGGTTTGTTTTTTACCCTGATACATTTGAGCGTTCTTTATTTCCACTGATGGAGTTTTGTATTTACACCTCTTCCAAACGCAGCCTTATGGAATCTCATCCCCTCCCATTCCACCAATGGGTTACACTCATTCCACCACTCCCTTACTCTATTGGTAAACCCGAGATGGAGTAACCATATATTTTCAAATCTAAAAGGGGCAGGTCCTCCACTCCTCTCTTCCTTGCATATCACTATGGGCCAATGACTTGAGGTCACCCTAGGTAGAGCTCTAGATGCCAAGTTCCTCCAATGTTCTTCCCAGTCCACAAAAAACAAGAACCTATCCAGCTTAGAGCATATGGGTCTAGATTGGAGATTTGACCAAGTAAATGTCTTCTGGGCTAGAGGTATCTCCTTAAGCTCAAAGGCATCCACAAACCTGTTAAACTTCCTCATGCTAGTTGTCACCCTCTGATTGGTCTTATTGGTTTCCTCTGAGTATCTAATCACATTGAAGTCTCCACCCACACACCAAGGTCCATCCCACAGCCCTCTTACATCAGTCAATTCCTCCCACAATTCCTTTCTCTCTCTGTAGTCATTTAGTCCACAGACATTTGTAAGCACCCACACATATCCATCCACCTACTGTTTGAACTTCATGGAAACTGAGTATTTTCCAATCAGTTCCTCCAAGCTTTCAACCACATCTCTCTTCCACATTGTCACAATCCCCCCTGAAGCACCCCAAGAGGGAACAACCACCCAACTAATCCCCCTGGCTTTCCATACACTCCTTGCCCACCTATTTTTAAACTTCATTCTCTTGGACTCCTATAACAGTACAATGTCTGGGTCATACCTCTTTATTACCGCTTTTATTGTCGCTCTTTTCCTCGCACTTCCTATTCCCCTCACATTCCAACTAAGTATCCTCATTCTCACTTCTTTCTTAGTTCCCTTCTACACCTAACCACTACTTTCCCCCTTTCCTTTATCTCCTTTTGCCCCAAACTTCTTGTCACCTTCCACATCTCTTTTCAATCTCTCAACTTCACTCAATTTTCTCTTCTTTGTTTTGACCTCCTTCTTCCTCTTCTGTAGACCATCTTTCAGCACATTCAGATCTTCTAATCTGCATCCCAACTTCCCCACAAAATCTGCTATCAAATCCTCTTGCTTAGATTCCCCCCCCCCTGTCCTTCCTACACATTCCCCTCCGACCCTATCCTCCTCTCCTTCCCTCCTCTCCTCTAGTCCCTCCCCTCTTTTCTCCTCTCCATCATTCCTCCTTATCATATTACCTCCCACCTTCACTGTGCACTCCACATTATCCTTTCCAACCCAGCCCTCTTTTCCTTCCCTCCCCTCCACTGAGCCCTCCCCTCTTCTCTCCTCTTCACCCCTTCTCCATATTATATTTCCTTCCACTTCATTAAATATTCTCTCAATAACTTCCCACACTTTCTCATTTCTATACCTCCCTTCTCGCACCTCTCCATTGTTCTTCAATCCCCTTTCCAAAACCTTAGGAGCCTCACTACCTTGATTGACTACACATACATGGGCTGCAAGAGATGGAGCGGGAGCAGAATTTGGAACAAAGGACGCAGAAAACGCATTAGTAGCATAAGCTGAATTCACTTGGTTACCTGGGTTTGAGAGAGAGGTTGGAATAGGACTGTTCCCGGCCTCCCTTTCTAGTTCTAGAGGTTGGTAAATATCTATCTCCCTAAGTTGGTTTAAAAGTCCTTCTGTCCTTTGGTCAACATGGCGATCTTTCCTGCTCTGCTTCAAGTTCTCCTAATTTGCCCTTTCTTTTGTGCCTTGCACAATCTGAAGTCTTAGGTATGGGTTATTCCGTTTAATGTCGTCAGCCTTACTTGTTTCATGGAATCCATGGCTTCTTCCTTCCTCTGTCTGACCTTCCTGGCCGTCTATTTCATGACTCCCTTTCTCCTCTAAGTCACCTTGAAATAGCCTTGCAATGTTCCACCCTCCCATGTCATCTGCACCGTAACCACCTTCATCGTTCACACTGCCAATACTGGTACCATCATCTGATTCTTCTTCGTCTACACTGCACAGTACCCATCCTTCGTCCGCCTCCTCCCTCTCTTCAGCTCTCTCCCTTGCGTACCTTGGGTTTGGCTTCTCTGAGAAACATCGAACGGGGCTCACCTCCTCACTGTTTCGGCGAGGGACCCATTGTAGGTTTCCCTATCTGTCCACTTGCCGCTGCTGCAAAACTTTCCCAACGCTCCTCACCATTTGAGATGATGATAAACCAAAACAATTGTCTATCATCGGTCTTGAAAGCGCCCCATTACCCCGACCACGTGACCATTTAAGTCACGTGGGTCACTTAAAGAGGCCCCGGTTTAATCTTCACCCCGCCCGACCCTCCTATCATCTCGACCGGCTCGGACCGAGCCATTCTGCACCCTGAGCCATTCAATTTCTTCGCCACGTCAGCAAAGGATAAAGAGCCCGCCTTGACTTTGTTTATTTCAAAAATATTTGAATTATTTTCTGTTTCGAATGCTACTACAGTAGTCCGAACCAGGAAGAGAAGGAAGAAGAAGAGGAAGAAGAAGAGAAGAAGAAGAAAGAAAATAAGGGTCTATCGAAATCTGATGGATTACCCATATAGTCGACCCCCTTAATCTTCATTAGATTCTAATGATCTTTACAAAGACAAAAATGCCCTTACTTAAGTGTGGGGCAGAGTGACTCTAATAACACTGCCACATAAGCAAGCTACTTAACAAGCATAAGAAGACTAAACTACCCCTATTCGGCACACTTTAACACTCCCCCTCAAGTTGGAGAATATATGTCATATAATCTCAGCTTGTTACATAGATAGTTCACTTTCCCTGAGCTTAGAGCTTTTGTAAACAAATCTGCCCACTGGTCATTAGAGCCCACATGTTCTGTATTTATCTCTCCAGCAAGGACCTTCTCCCTCACAAAGTGGCAATCAACCTCTATGTGCTTTGTTCTCTCATGAAAGACAGGGTTGGATGAGATATGGAGTGCAGCTTGGTTGTCACAGTACAATCTCATAGGTTTATCCATGTGAAATCCAATTTCTTGTAGGAGATTCCTCAACCACACTAATTCACAGGTAGTGTGCGCCATGGCCCTATACTCGGCTTCAACACTGCTTCTGGCCACAACCGCCTGCTTTTTACTCTTCCATGTCACAAGATTTCCTCCAAAAAATGTGTAATAGCCTGTAGTAGATCTTCTGTCATTTACTAAGCCTGCCCAGTCTGCATCTGTATACCCAACTACTTCAAGTTTTCCTCCTGATTTATACAATAGCCCACGGCCTAGAGCTCCTTTCAGATACCTCACACTGACTGCAAAGGAGATGTCGGGTCTCGTGATAGTCAGATAGTTCAGCTTTCCCACTAGTCATCTATACCTTCCAGGATCTTCAAATACTTCTCCTGTATCACTACTCAACTTAACATTTGGCTCCATAGGGGACTCAACCGGTTTTGCACCTAACAGTCCTGTTTCTTCCAATAGATCAAGAACATATTTCCTTTGGCACAAATTTACACCTTGTTTTGATCTGGCAACTTCTATTCCCAAGAAATACTTTAATGTTCCAAGGTCTTTTGTTTGAAAATGATTTTGCAGAAATACCTTTAGTTTGCCAATCCCCAATTTATCACTACCAGTAATGACAATATCATCCACATAGACCACTAATAAAATCTTCCCAGCTTCTGAGTCATAGCTGAACACTGAGTGATCAACCTGGCATTGCTTCATTCCAAAACTCTTCACCACTTCGTTGAACTTCCCAAACCAAGCACGTGGAGATTGCTTCAACTCATAAATTGCCTTCTTCAGTTTGCACACCTTACCATCCTCCCCCTGAGCAACAAACCCAGGTGGTTGCTCCATATATACCTCCACCAGATCACCATGGAGGAAGGCATTCTTTATGTCAAGCTGAAAGAGAGGCCAATCATACATAACTGCCAGGGAGATTAGTACACGAACAGAACCAATCTTAGCCACCGGAGAGAATGTCTCCATGTAGTCCACTCCATACAACTGTGAGTAACCTTTAGCAACAAGTATGGCCTTCAGACGCTCCACACTACCATCTGGCAAGTATTTCACAGTATACACCCATTTACAGCCCACAACATGCTGACCAGGTGGGAGAGTAGTAAGTTCCCACGTTTGAGTATGTTGAAGAGCAGAGAGTTCCTCCTCCATTGCCCGTCGCCATCCAGGTGAACTAAGAGCTTCTTGAACATTGTTAGCTATGGAAATGGGATGGAGGGTAGAACTGCGTTTACCTT
Organism: Nelumbo nucifera; assembly: GCF_055504915.1. Taxonomy (NCBI): domain Eukaryota; kingdom Viridiplantae; phylum Streptophyta; class Magnoliopsida; order Proteales; family Nelumbonaceae; genus Nelumbo; species Nelumbo nucifera. The sequence goes on from NC_142649.1 coordinate 41,122,870, forward strand.
TCCGTAAGGCAATGGGTAGGTCAAGGTCTGAAGGTTCAGCAATAGGAGCCATGAGAGGATCCGCAGATGAGGTAGAAGCTGGAGGAGGGGCCGGTGTCGTTCGACGTGTATACACTTGTCGGATCGGTGGTCGTTCGGTGGTGACCTGCACTGGATGAGGTGATGAGTCTACTCCCACAACAGCATCTGGAACTGGATCACTAACAAGAAGAGGAAGAGGAAGTAAGGGTGAAGACAAGGGTGCATCAGGACTTGAGAAGAAGGGTACAGACTCAAAAAAATGTGACATCAGGGCAGACATAGCACTTTCGGGTAATGGGATTATAACACTTGTACCCTTTTTGAGTCCGAGAGTAGCCAAGGAAGACACATTTAATTGAGCGTGCATCTACCTTGTCTATTCCAGGACTCAAATTGTAGACAAAGCACACACAACCAAAGACACGAGGAGTTAATGGAAATGGAGATAAAGTGGGAAACAAAATAGAGAAGGGGGACCGACCATGAAGAATAAAAGAGGGCATCAGATTAATGAGAAAACATGCAGTGAGTACAGCATCACTCCAAAACCGTTTAGGAACATTCATGTGGTGAAGCATAGACCGAGCAGTTTCAAGAAGTTGACGATTCTTCCGTTCAACTACCCCATTTTGTTGAGGGCTGAATGCACATGAGGTCTGATGAATAATGCCATGTTCTAAATACTGTTGAAATGAAGTAAGAAAGTATTCACGACCATTATCTGAACGGAGAACTTTGATTGGAACACCAAATTGTGTGCGTATTTCAGCATGGAATTTTTGAAAAATGGAAAATAATTCACTTCTTTCTTTCATTAAATAAATCCATGTCATTCTTGAACAATCATCAATAAAGGAGACAAAATACTTGTACCCATTATAAGACTCTATTTTGATTGGACCCCAAACATCTGAATGAACCAAAGAAAAAGGACTCAACATACGACTCTCAACTCTTGGACTGAAGGACACATGACGATGTTTACCAAACTGACATGACTCACATTGCAAAACTGACAACTGACTCAATGACGGAACCAACATCTTGAGAGCCTTGAGAGATGGATGTCCCAGTCGGCAATGCCATTGTAGAGGAGTAAGTGAAGTCTGAAGAGCAATTGAAGATCCACCACCGTCAAGGTAATACAATCCACCAGCTTCATGCCCCCCACCAATCTTCTTCCCCGTCTTGAGGTCCTAGAAAACACAAGTGGAAGGAAAGAAGGTAACAAAACAGTTAAGAGCTTTGGTTATTTTACTAACAGACATAAGATTGAATGAAAACTTAGGTACATATAAAATAGATGATAAGGGCACAGAAGCCATGTCAACATTACCAACACCATAGATGGGAGATGAGGACCCATTGGCAAGTGTAACAGTTTGTGATGTGGAGGTTTCAGAAAGAGAAGAGAACACACCTGAATGGGCAAGTGTGGCAGTGGTATGCTGTGAAGTAGTTTGAAGGAACCGTTCATACTCATCACGCGGTACACTCACCATCTCCCTCCCAGAAGTAGATGCAGATGTGAGAGGAGTTCGGTCTGCCTGTTTACAGTCACTGATGTCAACCTCACCTGCTACAGCATGATTAGCCCATTTAGAGGGAGGGCCATGTAGGTCATAACAGAAATTCACTGTGTGTCCTTCCCAGCCACAATGAGTACACTTCCTTGCAGAGTTATTCTTCCCTCTGCCACGGCCTCCCCCTGAGTCACGACCACCCCGACTTATCATGGAACTGCCACAGCCTCCTTGGGAGGCATGTCCTCCCCCCTTTGTACTGTGTCCACCTCCTTAGCAGTCACAAGTGCTGATCTATCAGACTGTGTGGGATTCTCTGTCTGTCCCAAAGAAATTCTGCGAAGCCGTGAGAATACTTCCTCAAGTGTAGAAAGGGTGGAGCCCCCTAATATTTGGGCCCTAACTGGTTCATACTCTGATTTCAGCCCCACCAGGAATCTTGTAACATCTAGTTGTTCCCTTTGCTGTTGCTGAACTTTAATATCTGGAGTGAGGGGATGATAGACATTGAGTTCATTCCTTATATTCTTCATGCAGGCATAGTACTCTTCTAGTGTTTTGTTTCCTTGTTGCAAATCAAAGTACTCCTGATAAAGTTGATATACTCTTGTTGTATTATCTTGTCCAGAATACAACTTCTTAGCATGTTCCCATATATCCTTAGCTGTATCAAGAAACATGAAGTTGGCACTGATTTTGGGTTCCATACTGCTCCATAGCCAAGTCATGATTTGAGCATCTTCTTGTTCCCAATCATCAAACCTTGGGGAGTCAGCCGATGGTTAATCATCTTTTATGTGCTTCACTTTCCTCTTTGCCTTGAGAAAAACTTCCACAGATTTAGCCCATGGAACATAGTTCTCCCCATTCAGTTTAATTGAGGTCATCTGTACACCTAGGTAGTCAGAGGAAACCACCACACTAGGTTTCTGATCATTATACCCATCTCCTATTGCTGCCATTGTACTCTTTCACAGTTGCCTCTAACCTGAATTCTCAGCAACAAGTTGACTGTTGTTATTCAAAAATTTGATGTTCCAGCACCTATAGCAACTCCTAAACACAACAGTGGGTACACACGCCTTGTTCTTATTCACACTACTGCTGATTTCACAACACCACTGACCACATAGGCATCAATTTAACACTCACTAATCACATGTAAGCCCTCTTACATCCACTCAATAGGGATTGTGCAACACAAGCACCACAACATAGTTAAACCTGTTACACCCAGTTGAGACTAGTTTAACAGTTTTAAGAGGGCACTACACACCCACAAAAAAACTCGGCTAGGTCACAGCATTACACCTTACACCACTCGGCCACTTACAGCAGCCCTAACACCACTCAACAACTTACAGCAGCCCCTACACCATTTGGCTACTGCACACATAGCCCTTTCTAGGGCAACAATGAAACTAGTTCTCTAGGTTCTGATCAATACTAACAGCTTCTTGTAGGGTTTCTACCCAAAAATATCAGCAACACAAGAAGAAGAGATAACCGACCTTCCTTTGAGAATATCAACCAACCATTCACTGCTGAAGTCACTTTTCTTGATGAAGAAGGTTATGCGCAGCAGAGAGAGACGACTTGTGATGTTTCAGACCTAGGGCGAACCAGTTCTCTCCATTGACTGACCAGAAACGAAGGAGGAGAGTCACGAACACTGCTGAGGTGCTTTACCAACTGAAGTAGGTCAGGAGCATGGCTCTGATACCATGTTTCGAATGCTGCTACAGTAGTCCGAACCAGGAAGAGAAGGAAGAAGAAGAGGAAGAAGAAAAGAAGAAGAAGAAGAAAGAAAATAAGGGTCTGTCAAAATCTAATGGATTACCCATACAGTCAACCCCCTTAATCTTCATTAGATTCTAATGATCTTTACAAAGACAAAAATGCCCTTACTTAAGTGTGGGGCAGAGTGACTCTAATAACACTGCACATAAGCAAGCTACTTAACAAGCATAAGAAGACTAAACTACCCCTATTCGGCACACTTTAACATTTTCTTTAAGTGGATGACCTGTCATTTGGGTTACCCCAGCCACCCCATTAATCCTTTCCTTAATTTTCACTTGCACCCCTTTTTCACCGCCCACTCTCTTCCCTCCACGTGTCCACCACCCTACCAACTCATCGTCTTCAACCTTGGACCCTCTTCCCCACCATGCCTGTTCGACTTCTGATGCTACCCACACCTTGTACCAGACGTCATCCAAGCATAACTCAAAGAACCTAGGCATATTCTCATGTTTAATGCCAGCAACCTGTACCTCGATGGCGACCAAGTTACATTTATCAGCTTCCACCAAGACTCCTAAACTCTGCACAATGTGTTCAAGAACAGAATCACGCCAAAGGTGGAAGGGGAGACCTACAAACTTCAGCCGAACACACCCATCTTGGACTGCAACTTCATTACAGATGGGACTCCAGTTCTGGACCTGTATAAGGCCTCTGTCCACAGCTACAGCTTTGAAACTTAGCTCCTGGTCACCAACATCCAGAACAGCTTTCGTGTCTGCAAATGGAAACAGCATTGCTTCATTTCCAAATCCTATCTCTCCAGCTACTGCATTCAAGACCTTCCAGTCTATCGCTCCTCTGTCAGCAACCAGAACCATTCTTTTCTTCCAAACATCCGTCCTTGCTCCCACCAGAATTCTTCAATGCACAGAAGAACAAGCCACCACCACACCAGAGGTCGAAGTGTTTTGAGCTTCTGCACTCCCAATAGTTCCAATCGAAACTGACTCCTCCTGAACCTTCCAACCCTGGTCTTTGGAGTTTTGACCAGTTACCTTCACTCCTTCCATCTTCTTGCTTTCCGAGGCTACAAGGAAGGACTGCAACACCTTCACAAAAGCCATCCACCCTTTCTGCATTCTCCCTTCTGGCACACAGAGCATTTGTTTTCCAGTTATTCCAAAGTCCTCCAGAGTGATGAACCACCCTTTCCAATTTCTTTTCAGTTCGATTACATATTTCTTGCCTGGAACTGATATGGAATTTTTCCAGCCATTCACCTTGCTGGAGTTGATAGCCCCATCTACAAAACCTTTCATCCATACAATGACCTCCTTTGGTACTAGTACTGTAACCCTGCTGTTCTCTCTGATTTTCATTGCTTCCTTACCTTTAATCCATTCCTCTTCAAACTTGAAGGTCATAGTTTTGATCGACACCTCAGACCTCCATCTTCCTACGGTTCTGAATCCCCTCTCCCCCTCCAGAACGGCCATAACACTAATTTGCTTTCAGTTAGTAATTTGACAAAATCATTGAATTGCAATCTGACTTTTTTCACTTCTTACTGTGTTTTTCAAGACATGGACTCTCAAAAGGTGATTGGGAGTCGCCATGAGGAGAATAATATATACCTACTAGACATGCCTAGACAAAGTCAAGTATCACCTTCGAGAGTAGCTTTATGTTATGTCATTATCATTTGGGTCATTATTCTTTTTCTTCGTTGAGTCTTGTTTCCAGCTTTGTTTAAAGAAACTAAGTTGTCAAGTCTACATTGTTCACTCTGATGTGTGGGGGCCATACCATTAACCATGCATGGGTGGTTATAAATATTTTATTCTATTTATTGATGAATTTTTTCATTACACCTGGCTTTGTCTTATGCGTTCCCGTGCTGAAGTACCCAACATGTAAAATAGTTTCATGAATTTGTGCTTACCCAATTTGATACCCGCATCAAGATATTCCAATCAGATAATGCTAAGGAATATTTTGAGAAGGATCTTGTTTCATACTTTGAGAAATTTGGGGCTATACATCAAAGTTCTTATCCTCGTACTCCAGAACAGAATGGGGTAGCAGAGAGAAAGAACTGACATGTTGAAGTAGCCAAGAGCATCCTTTTTGCCTCCCATGTTCCGAGATTTTGGGGAGATGCAATGACGAAAGCTACCTACCTTATTAACCACATGCCTTCTCGAGTCTTAGGGTTCAAATCTCCCTTTGTCGTCCTCTTTCCTAAGAGTGAATTGTTTCCTATTCTCTTGAGTGTCTTTGGGAACACGTGTTATGCTCATGTCCTTAGCTCTTAGAGACATAAGTTTGAACCCAAGGCCCGGAAGTGCATTTTCTTAGGGTATGCCTCCACACAAAAGGGCTATTGCTATTTTGATCCCACTACTGGAACTCATTTTGCAAAGTCACTTCCATTTTATGGTCATCCTTTTGAGGGGGAGCATTCCGTTGAACTGTTTTCTTCACCACATCCTCTGCCTTCTCCTATTGATCTTGAGGTTGAGTCTCCTATGATTCCTTTTGTTCTAGTAGCAAAGCCTTCATCTCCTAGTTCTACCAACATGGACTCTCAAAAGGTGATTGGGAGTCGCCATGAGGAGAATAATATATACCTACTAGACATGCCTAGACAAAGTCAAGTATCACCTTCGAGAGTAGCTTTATGTTATGTCATTATCATTTGGGTCATTATTCTTTTTCTTCGTTGAGTCTTGTTTCCAGCTTTGTTTAAAGAAACTAAGTTGTCAAGTCTACATTGTTCACTCTGATGTGTGGGGGCCATACCATTAACCATGCATGGGTGGTTATAAATATTTTATTCTATTTATTGATGAATTTTTTCATTACACCTGGCTTTGTCTTATGCGTTCCCGTGCTGAAGTACCCAACATGTAAAATAGTTTCATGAATTTGTGCTTACCCAATTTGATACCCGCATCAAGATATTCCAATCAGATAATGCTAAGGAATATTTTGAGAAGGATCTTGTTTCATACTTTGAGAAATTTGGGGCTATACATCAAAGTTCTTATCCTCGTACTCCAGAACAGAATGGGGTATTCCTGCTCCTACTAGTCCTCCAATTTTCATTACTCACCCTATTGTTCAGAGGTGGTACTAGAAAGAAAGGCTACAGCATGATCAAGTTGTTCCCTCATCTACATTTGAGCCTCAAACATTCTCAACCCCTAAAGAGGGACAAGTCCTTCATCGCTTGCTCTAAAACCTCCCTTCCCAGACTTGGACCTACTTATTGCTATGAGAAAAGGTAAGAGGAAATGTACAACACATTGTATTTCCAAAAACCTGTCTTACAGTTTGTTATCCCCATCTTATTATTCTTTCTTAGCCTCAATTTCTTCTCAGCCTATATCTAAGTCGGTTACAGAGGCCTTGTCTAAGCTAGAATGGAGACAGGCTATGAGAAATGAAATAGAACCACTTCGTAAGAACCATACCTGCGATGTTGTGAATTTGCCTTATGAGAAGGAACCAGTGGGATGTAAGTGGGTGTTCACTATCAAGTATCATGCTGATGGCACCATTGAGAGGTATAAGGCTCCGCTAATAGCCAAGGCTTATACTCAAGTGTATGGAGTTGATTATACTTATAATAGTTGCAAAAATCACCACAGTGAGAGTTCCATTATCTCGACGTGACCAAGATCCAAACTGGTCTGACCCAACCCTGAATATGGACCAAATGGGGCTACTTACCTTGACCCGGTTCGAACCGACTAGCTCCGTCCAAAACCCTATGCAACCCAATATAGACCAATCCAGTCTGACCCGAAACTAGGCCAGTCTAGACTGCCCACCTTGACTCGGTTCGAATCAGTCAGCTCAATCCAGAACCTTTGCACAACTTGATATGGATTGATCTGAGTCAACCCGTCATATACTGAACTGGTCTGGTTTGGTACAATCAGACCAATCCGAATCCAAACGGTTCGACCACTCTTTATGTGATTAGCTCAAAGATAAATCCAATTACATAGTTCAAGTTGGTTTGACTGATTTGGACCTAAGTAGTTCGATCAAACTCGAAATCCGAACATAGTCAAATGGCTTCAAGTGATAAATTACTTTTTATTCTCCTTGTAAAAATAATATGCATGTAATGTGATTTGAACCTTCACCACTTGTGTAAACAATAGCTTCCATGACCACCAAGCCATGACAAACTTACTTGTCAAAAGGGAGTTAGCTTTTACTTTTAAGTACATAAATATAAGATTAATGGGTTTGGACTGGTTGGATTGGGTCAAGGCGGGTTTGGATTGAACCCAACCCATTTAATTTTATATAACCAGGTCATTAATGGGTTGGCGGGTTAGATGGGTTGGGTTAAAGCTCAACCTAAACAAAACCCAACCCAACCCAACCAATGGCCACCACTAACTCCATGAAAGGGTATCCTCTTCTCTAGGCATGGACATATACTTTTCTATAGAAGGATGAATGACAAACTAACTTCCTTAATTGTGTATGTTGACGATATGCTGATTGAAAAGTTTTTTGGCTTGAGAATTTGGGATTAAGGATTTAAGCCCTCAAAAGCATTTTCTTGGAATTGAAATGCCAAGATCTAGTGAGGGGATCTACATACGTTAGAGAAAGTATTCTTAAGACCTTCTGGAGGAAACTAGGGTGCAGACCAGCTGTCACTCCTATTGAACAGAATCATGGCTGTAGGAAAGTAATGATGAGCCATACATTGATAGAGAAAGGTACCAATGACTAGTGGGGCAACTGCTCTTATGTCTCTTACAAAACCTAGCATTACCAAAGTAGTGCATGTTGTTAGCCAATTTATGTACGCTCCTAGAGTTTCTCGCATGATGGTTGTAGAAAGAATTTTGAGGTATCTCAACACATGTCTAAGAAAGGGGTTGTTCAAGAAACAAGACAAATTAGAAGTTGAAGCTTTCCCTAATGCTGATTCGGTAGGATCTCTAGGGATAGAAGGTTAACAACTAGGTATTATAAATTTGTTGGTAGAAATCTTGTTATCTAGAGGAGTAGGAAACAAATAGTTCTGGCCAAAACTAGTGCAATGACTCATGGTGAGGCTGAATTGTTGTGGATCTGAAGTCTTCTAAAGGCATTAGAAATTCAGGTTGATGGACCGTTGAAGCTTTATTGCAATAATTAGGCTGCAATAAACATAGCAAACAATCTTGTTCAGCATGATAGAACCAATATTTTACCATTTTGCCCCAAGGTGCAAGGTGCAAAGCAAGGGCCACACCTTTTTGAAGCAAGGCACAAAAAAGAAAAAAAAAAAAATCAAAAGCATGCAAAATATTAAAAATATTAAACACATTATTAATTAAAAATACTTAAATTTTAAAATAAATGCTTTAAAAACATATCTCAAATTAAAATGCATAAACATAAAATCAAGCATAACATATAAAAGATATTTTTAAAAGACACTAAAAGTTATAAAACCTTTTTTCTGTAGGGATTAAGGCCATGTTTGGTTCACTGCTTTGGGCCTCATTCTCTTAATTCTTGCTCATTCTAGGCAAGAATGGACAAGAATGAATAACATTAGAGTGTTTGGTTACAAAATTCTTGCCAAGGGCCACATTCTTTTTAGAATGAAAAATTAGCTTCATAGCACGAAAATTGAGTAGCCTGCAGCATGAAAAATAATCATGCCCCATCTTGCTCATTTCATTCTAAGGAAACTCTGCCAACAAAACGGTTGCCATAGATGTTTAATTTTGCGAAAGCAATTTTACAAAAGTACTTTCACAAAAACACTTATATAAGTACTTTTACATGAAAACACTTTTAGGAAAGCACTTTTACATGAAAGCACTTTTACGAAAGTACTTTTATGAAAGCACTTTTATCGAAATACTTTTACGATAAAAGCACTTTTATGAAAGTACTTTCACAAAAGTACTTTTATAAAAGAACTTTTGCGAAAGCACTTTATAAAAGCACTTTTACAAAAGTACTTTTATAAAAGCACTTTATAAAAGAACTTTTACAAAAATACTTTTATAAAAGCACTTTTATGGAAGTACTTTTACGAAAGTACTTTTATAAAAGCACTTTTACGAAATTACTTTTATAAAAGCACTTTTATGAAAGTGAGTACTTTTATAAAAGCACTTCTACGAAAACATTGTTATAAAAGTAATTTTATGAAAGCACTTTTATAAAAGTACTTTTACGAAAGCACTTCTATGAAAGTACTTTTACGAAAGCACTTCTAGAAAAGTACTTTTATGAACACTTATAAAAGGACTTCTACAAAAGTACTTTTACAAAAACACTTTTATGGAAGTACTTTTACGAAAGCTCTTTTATGGAAGCACCTTTACGGAAGTACTTTTACAAAAGCACTTTTAGGATAAAAGCACTTTCACGAAAGTACTTTTATTAAAGCACTCTTACAAAAGTACTTTTACAAAATATCAATGCCAACTGGTAAACATTGACTGTTGGAGATCTAGGTTGGCGATTTGTGAATACTGACACGATTTTTTTTTCTTGAAGAATGAAAATGAGCAACATAGGAATGAGAGTTGAAGCAAAAATGGTATTAAGAATTTAAGACCTTGATATGGAGTTGTTTGGGCTTGCCTTGAGGGGCTTGGTTGGGGGTCCGAGGGTGGAGCCCCCGGCCTACTTAACACAAAAAAAAACAGAAAAATGCATAGATTTTCAGAAGGCGCAAGCACATGCCCTTTGAATGTGTTGTGCCTAGGACCTAGGCATGGTGCATACCCTCGCTTGTGCACCCAGACACCTTTTAAATCATTGGATATGACCAAGCACATTGAGATTGATAGACATTTTGAAAAGTAAAGGATTACTTCCAAAGACTTGTGTATCCCATACTTGCCATTTGAAAAGCAACAAGCTAATATGTTTACCAAAGGATTACCTAAGGCAAGATTTGTTGAATTGTTGAACAAACTAAGCATGACAAACATCTATGCTCAGTTTGAGAGAGAGTTTTGTGAGACTTAATTGTTATTGGGTTGGGTTGTTGGTTGTTTTTTTTTCTATTAATGGGCCGGGGCCATAATGTGTTTTTTGAGATTTACATTCTGCCCATCCTAAGAGGGGCATTATTGCACTTTCTAATGTTTAAACACTCATTTAAATAATAATTTGAGGCTAAAGAGAGGCTAAGTTTCTGCCCATTCTCTCTCTATCTCCTTCTGCTCAAGTTTTTTCTCACTTTTCCACTCTAGTAAATTGTTCCATCTTGTTAGTGATCCCACACACACACACACCCCAAATTGGTACATCACATACCTGCAAAGAAATAATGGGATAAAGAAGACCAACAATTATGTCCAGCAAGAGAGAAGATCTTCCGGACTTCAAAGATGAGATAACAAAATAGAACATCTGCACACGTTAAGAAAGACAGGAAGATCAACAGACAATTAACAAAATTTAAAAAATTCAACAGTAATCCATAGTATAATGAAGTACCGTTTCCAGCCACTTAACATCTTCTAGTGATTCATGATTTGAAAGACTATTTTCATGAGTTGTATCTGAAGCAGTCTCCAAATTGTCAGTCTGACTAGCATTCTGGATATTTACAGCCAATTCAGAAGCTCGTTCTGTTAGCAGCCGATGCCAACTCCCCCCTTTAAGAGAATCATCTGCGTGATTTTCTTTCTCCTTATGAGATTGACAACATGCAAAGAATTTGCAGAGCCGAATGTTCGAACATAACACAGAAAGGGTTACGCCTATAGCTTCTCTGACCTATGCCACACAAAATGTGCAATATAACAAAATTAGGGAAAATAACTCCACAGTTTAATAGTATATTTACTGAGAAAAAAAGGCTAGGAAAACCATAGCTTCTAAAGGCTAGGAAAAAAAGGAGAAAAATTAACACATCTCATAATCATTAATTTCATTCTTTTGTTATCATTAACTAAAAACATGAACGAGCTAGATTCATCCCACCCATCCACATACAAAGAAATGCATAAATGCATGCAATAGCAGAGAGAGGCTTGTTTCTCTGCAACTATGAAAACATAAGTGCTTTGCAAAACTTGGGGAACCTAACACAGAACAACCTTAGTTGCCAAAACAAGAAAAAAATGTTGGCATTCATTTAAGAGGGTCTTTCCCTCCCTCCCTCCACTACTTGCTTTCCAGCTCTCTAATAAAATAGTTAAGGTGAGTGTTGTGAGGATTATTTAATTGTTATTTTACAGTTGCTGTTAGTGTGCTGTCAACCTAAGATGCTGTCAGCCAGTTAGTTTCTTTCTTTTTTATTACTTTGTTACTAGGTAGTGCCACCAGGGGCATACTTCTAATCTCCCATTCCTTTTATATTAAGTTAATATAAATAACTAAACTGGCGGCAGCCAGAATGGTTTTTTGGTTCGTGTCTCTCAATCAAATCTTCCTCTTCTTCTCTTCTCTTCTCTTCTCTTCTCTTCTCTTCTCTTCTCTTCTCTTTCTCTCCCTCGTCTCCCTCTCTCCATGAATGATTACATGGTATCAGAGCTAGATTCTGGGCTATAAAAACCTGTTCTCCCATCTGAACCTGCTTCATCCTCTTTCTTCTTTGATTTCTTGGATGTGGAAGACAGAGAAACCCTACCAGGTCACTTGTGGCTCTTCCTTTGGGTTCTTCCTTGGTCAAAACATCAAGGAGACCCTAGCAGAAGAAGGGCGATGCAATAAAGACTCCCTTCCTTATCTGTTCGATGCTGTGAAGTTAATTTCTGGGCGGCCACCTTCGTACAGGTGCTGGACAGGGTATGTGTTCTTGTGTTTTTCTATGAACAATGGTGTGAATGCCTTACTTTTTTGGTTTTATACCTCCGTTTAGATGCTGGACTGTTAGATTGCATGTGCTGTAGTCGAACTGCTAGTAAACTATTCTAACGGCTGGTGCTGGACTGATTACTGGGCTGTTTTAATGGCTGAACCATCACTGAGTTGATTTCAGCAGTTCTTTGTTTTTCCACATTCCAGAAGTAAATTTCTTGGGGGTTGGTATTCTGATTGTGGCTGTTGTGTAGTTGTGTGGGATTTGGTCTGATTCAGCAGTACTCTATGGCAAACTATGATTCAACTTCATCGGGGGTTACACCAACCCGCAGCACAGCTGGTATGGGAAGTGAAAACATGATGTTTCCCATGCCCATTACCACTCTAAATGGTCTAAACTACCTGGAGTGGGCTAAAAGTGTAAAACTTTATGTAACAGCAAGGGGAAAAGCTGGTTACATAAATGGAAGGGTGAAAGAACCCAAGAGTTAGACAGCAGAACATGATAGGTGGGACCAAGAAAACAGTATGGTGATGTCTTGGCTCCTTGCAGCCAAGGAACTTGATGTGAAGAAGAACTTCATGTGGGCAGACACTGCAAGTGAGATTTGGGAACAGGCCAAATCCACCTATTCTGAGCAAAGGCATTATGCCAAGGTTTACCATTTGCAAGCTGAATCCTCAACCTGGAAACATGATGATGATGCTAAGGCCAACAGGAAGCTGGTTTCTCAGCAGCGTGTATTTGCCTTCTTGTTGGGACTGAACCCTGTCTATGAACCCTTGAGAATTCAGATCTTAGGAAGTAAAGAGTTGTCGTCGGTTCGTGAGGTATATGCCCTTGTTCAATCAGAAGAAAGTAGGCGGAGTGTGATGGTTACAACCGAGGGGGAGCAACAAGTGGCATTGGCTGCAATGAGTAAAAACAACATGGGGAAGAAAAGTGACACCAAGAAGGCTGATGATAAAGACAAGTTGTTTTGTACCAACTGTCGGCGCTCACGACATACACGTGACACATGTTGGGACATTCATGGGAAACCCAAGTGAGCAGTGAAGAACCAAGAACAGGGTAAAGGGCAAGGTCAGAAGAAAACGGACACAGCACATAATGCAGCACATGTGGCAACCCAAGATACTCAAGTTGTTGGTACTACCCGGGACCACCTTACTAACTCTGACCCCAAGGAAGATATCATGAATTCCTTTAGAGACCACTTGGAGTCATATGGTAGGGCTTTGCAAAAGATGGATAGTTCAGTCATTAGTACTCCTCCTACTTCATTTGCCATCTACATCAGGTAATGCGGCTTCTGCATTCCATGTCACTACTACCACTGGTTCCCCTTGGATCATTGACTTAGGGGCCTCTAACCACATGACCGGTAAGCCGAACTTGTTTCAGACTTATAACCTTTTGTCAGGAAGGAATAAATTGAGGCTTGCAGATGGATCATTCTCCTCCATTGCAGGCCAAGGATCAATATCTCTTCCCCATGGCCTTAACCGGAATTGTGTATTGCACGTCCCTCAACTTCCTATAAATTTGCTTTCAATCAGTAGTATCACAAACTCTTTAAAATGTAATGTAACCTTTTTTCCTGGTTCATGTGTTTTTCAAGATCTAACTTCTAGGAGGACGATTGGTAGAGGGAGCCTAGTGGATGGTCTCTACATTCTTAACAACAAAGTTGGTCTCTCGGTGTCATCCTCAGATTTATATAGTCAATCAAATAAGAGTCAATTTTTTTTGTGACATAGTTGGTTAGGTCATGTTTCTTTTGAAATAGAAAAGTCTTTGTTCTCGATTTTATTTAAGTCATGTTCAGTGCCAGAGTTCCAGTGTCAAACGTGTCAGTTGAGCAAACAATGTAGAACAACTTTTCAATCAAATAATAAAAGATCAAGTGTTCATTTTCATGTTGTGTATTCTGATGTATGGGGGCCTACTACTATAATCTTTGAGGGCGGATATAAGTACTTTATCACATTGATTGATGACTTTTCTCACTATACATGGGTATTCCCTATGCGTAGTAGAGACGAAGTTCCAAAGATTGTGAAAGACTTCCAAAGGATGGTATTTATGCAATTCCATGTTGAAATATAGATCTTCCAATCAGACAATGCAAAAGAATATTTCCATGGTGAGCTCAATGAGTTCTTTGCCTCCCACGGATCTATTCATAGGAGCTCATGTGCAAGAACACCACAACAAAATGGTGTTACAGAAAGAAAAAACAAACACCTCCCTGAGGTAGCTCGCGGGATGATGTTACACATGAATGTTCCAAAAAGGTTTTGGATGGATGCTATACATACAACTGCTTATGTCATCAATCGCATGCCCTCTAGAGTGCTGAACTGCATGGCCCCTCATTAGTTGTTGTTCCCTCAGTCCCCTTTATTTTCCATTCCCTTGAGAGTTTTTGGTTGTCGTTCCTTTTCCATGATCTGCCTCCATCTCGAGGTAAGTTATACCCTCGATCCATTCCTTGTATCTTTCTAGGGTATCCCTCCTCTCAAAAAAGGGTATCGATGCTTTGATCCCGTTAGTCATAAGTTTTTGTGTCTATGGATGTGTCCTTTGAGTCTGAAGCGTTCTTCCCTGCTTTTCCTCAGGGGGAGAGTAGTAGTGTGGAAAAGGAGAAGTAGGTTCAGGTCCGCCAAGTCTCTCTTCCTTCTATTCCAGACCTTGCTCCCTTTCGTGTCTTCCAACGCACACACCGTAGAGATTAACAATGTGATAGAGATGTGGAGCAGCCAAACATTGAGCAATCGACACTGTTAGACTCCCAGGAGGTAAGTCCAAACCCTATTGCACCTACTGATACTCCTACTCCTACTATGGATGACCTTGGCATTCCTATTGCTCAAAGAAAGGGAGTTAGGTCATGCACTACCAAACACCCCATTACCCAGTATGTCTCCTATGATCACATTTCCCCCCTCATACCGAGCCTTTCTATCTGCAGTTGATTGCATCACTATTCCTATAAATGTTGCAGAAGCCTTAAAATGCCCTGAATGGGTAGATGCTATGAAGGAGGAGATTAATGCCCTTCATAAAAATCAAACTTGGGAATTGGTGGATCTTCCAAGGGGGAAAGACCCAGTGGGGTGCAAGTGGGTGTTTACAGTTAAACACAAGGCAGACGGCAGATGAGACAATTGAAAGGTACAAAGCAAGATTAGTAGCCAAAGGGTACACTCAAGTGTACGGGGTTGACTATGATGAGACTTTTGCTCCAGTAGCTAAGATGAACTCAATTAGGGTCCTCCTGTCATTAGCTGCTAACCTTGACTGGGAATTGCATCAAATGGACATAAAGAATGTTTTTTTAAATGGTGACCTAGAGGAGGAAGTATACATGGTTCAACCCCCAGGATTCTGTGACAAGGGAAGTGAAAATAAGGTGTGCAAGCTGAGGAAGTCTCTTTATGGTTTAAAACAATCTCCCAGAGCTTGGTTCAGTAAGTTTCACATGGCAGTTCAGCAGGCAGGCTTCAAACAATGTCAGCCTGATCACACACTCTTTGTGAAGAGATGTCAGGCACAGGTTGTTGTATTGATAGTGTATGTGGATGATATCATCATTACAGGAAATTGGAGTTCAGAAATACAAAAATTGAAACAATTCCTTGCATCTAAATTTGAAATGAAAGATTTAGGTCCCCTAAAGTATTTCCTTGGCATTGAAGTCGCCCGCTCAGAAAGGGGTATCTTCATTTCTCAAAAGAAATACACCCTTGATCTATTACAAGACACAGGCAAATTAGGCGCAAGGCCAGCAGATACTCCCATGGATGTTGATCACAAGTTGGGTGACTATGATGGTGAACCTCTGAAAGATGTGAAACAATTCCAAAGGTTCGTGGGAAAGTTGATTTATTTGTCCATGACCCGTCCAGACACTGCCTATTCAGTTGGGGTTCTAAGCCAATTCATGCACTCTCCTAAGAAACCACACATGGAGGCAGCAGAGAGAGTTCTTAGATACTTAAAAAAGTATCCCAGAACAGGTCTACTATTCAGTAAACATAATCACCTAAAGGTGGAAGTCTTTACAGATGCTGATTGGGCAGGTGTTGTGGATGATAGAAAGTCCACAAGTGGGTATTGCACATTTGTGAGAGGAAACCTAGTGACCTGGAAAAGCAAGAAACAATGTGTGGTAGGAAGGTCAAGTGCTGAAGCTGAATATAGAGCTATGGCACATGGGGTGGCTGAAGTCCTTTGGCTAAAAAATCTTCTAGGGGAGCTTGGAGTTGTTGTTCATAATCCTATGTCTCTTTACTATGACAGCAAGGCAGCCATAAACATCGCCAGCAAACCTGTCCTACATGAGAGGACCAAGCACATTGAGGTGGACAAACACTTCATAAGAGAAAAATTGGAAAAAAGAGAAATTTGCATCCCTTATGTCAACTCCAAGGAACAACTCGCTAATGTCCTCACAAAAGGACTTCCATACTCGTGGCACAATGAGTTATGTGACAAGCTGGGCATGATAGACATATTCAGCCCAACTTGAGGGGGAGTGTTGTGAGGATTATTTAATTGTTATTTTACAGTTGTTGTTAGGGTGTTGTCAGCCTAAGATGCTGTCAGCCAGTTAGTTTCTTTCTTTTTTATTAATTTGTTACTAGAGAGTGCCAGCAGGGGCATACTTGTAATCTCCCATTCCTTTATATTAAATTAATATAAATTACTAAACTGGCGGCAGCCAGAATAGTTTTTTGTTCGTGTCTCTCAATCATATCTTCCTCTTCTCCTCTTTTCTCTCTTCTCTTCTCTTCTCTTCTCTTTCTATCTCTCTCCATGAATGATTACAATGAGTTTTGTTTAAATAGATTTATCAACGTTATGGTATTTATGTACACATTATATCTTAATTTACGATCGTCATTATTTAAAATTCTTTTTTACATTCATTATTTGATGAAAATAGTATTCCACCAAGCGAAGATGTTTGTGCTTCTTGATTACATACTTTTGGATGCCTATTCAAGATTTTTCAACTGATTGGTAATGTGCATAGCCTTCTCATTTTCTGTTTTAATTGGAAACTGATTAATTTTATCAATTTATAAACAAAGAACCAGTGTTTTCAACCTGTTCTTAACCCGGCCTATTGGTCTATTTAACCTCTTACCCAGTCATGATTCTGGTTTGGGTTAACCATAAACCCACCCTCGACTCAGTCAGTGGGTCAACAACCCACTGACTAGGCTGTTGAACCATTTACCCACTTGACTCAGTCAGTGGGTCACAGGTAAAAAATTGCATTATATGTTTTTTTTTTTATTTTTAAGTAAATTTATTTAATAACACCTATATCTATGTATGCGGGGGCATCCATAAGGCCCTATTTGCTGATTACTAAACCCAAAGGAAACTTATCCTTGGCTATCACACCAGTTGCTTTACCTCTCTTATTAACTGTCTGTACTAACAGGCAAATTGCTTTATATTTCTGTCCAAATTGGTGGAGACCAGTATTAAGCCTTCCAACATGAGGCCTTTCAAGAAATCAGATGGAATCGTTTCAATGAAGGTATGGAGAATTCCAGTTCAAAATAGTTTTGAGGTAATTGTGTGGCTTGTTTCTTTGCACAGAATTTTGACTCTCAAGCATTTGAAGAGTCAGGGTTTCTAGTTAGCTAGCTTTTTTGTGATGTGCAAGCACCACAAGGGAGATGATATGTAACTTATTCATCTCTTCTAGTGTGGTCCCTTCATTGGACTTATTTCATTTGGTTATTCGTTATTTAGAAAGTAGGGCAGTCAATAAACAGCATGTCCAAAAAATGAGTGTGGCATAAAGCACATGCTTGGATGAGTGGTAAAACTAGAAAGAGAGGTTAGAAATGAAGCCACATGAAGGAACCTAGCAGTAGTTCCAGTAGGTGATAAAATAAGAGATAGTTAAGATGGTTTGGTATTGTGTATAGAAGACCATCTACAGAACCTGTTAGGAAAGTGATCTGTTACAAGTTAAGGGGCTAAAAGAGCTAGAAGCAGACCAAAATGGACTTTGGAGGAAGTATTAAGAAACAATTTGAGCACACAAAATTTAACTATTGATATGTCTCTGAACAGAATGAAATGGTGAAACAGGATTCATGTAACCAACTGTATATTGTTCGGACAAAGCTTAGATGATGATGATCATGATTCATTATTTAGGGAAAGCAACTAAGCAAGATGCATCCCTCATCACCACATGAAATTTTTCCAAGGTGGCCATCCTTGGCATGTAGGAAAAAAAAAAAACTGAGATTTTCTCAAATACCAGTTCATTTGTAGTCTGTTGAGGAATTTGTAGGGAAAGGAGCAGGGTCATTACTAAGGGAAGTATAAGAATGAGAGATGTATTTTTGCAATATCTGCTCTCTTTGTTGTACTGGATGCTTTCTCATCCAAATTGAGGATGTGACAAGAGCATCTTTTGGGAGTCAATTCTGGAAAATCTTGGACTATTTATATATGCTCTATAGACTTGTGGATTTAGTACATTTTGTTTGAAAGATAAACCTGTCTTTTATAGCTGAGTGTTTCATCATACACTATACTTTTAAATTCTCCTTTCCCTTGTTAACAAAATATTTATTTTACTATAAAAAAAAAAATTCTAGAAAATGAGGCAGTACTCATTGTAGGCCATTTCCAATATATGCAGTAATATTTGCAATATATCCTTGAAATGTCTAATTTCCTAAGGAAAATATTGCCAATGATATTGAAAATTTGAACCTTATACATCACTAATATAAAATGGTGGTTTAGCCAGAATAAATGCCCAATAAACCATGTATGCCTAAATTAAACATATATGACAAAAATTGTTTCAAAATCACCAAAATTCAAAAATCATTTCCAACTTACTTGTGCAGATGAATGGCTCATATTGTCCAATAACTCTTCCAAAAGTTTATCATGGAATTGAATCTCCTCCATTGGCATTTTAGGTGGGGAGATCTCAATCAAAACAGCTGAAAGGAAAGCATAGCGCTTAGCAACTACATTGGTAGCCACCATTTGGGGTAAAGGTGTAACCAAACAATCCATGATCCTTTGCCTCAGAAGAGGAATTCTTGTTCCATATTTTCCTTTTCCTGTAACCGCATAACGTATGCATGCTGCCCACTCTGGTGTTGATTCCACAGATGGTGCCAGAATGATCTTCTGAAGTTGGACCATTAGCCAGTTCTCCCATGCTTCCACAAGACCATCAATATCAGAATGCAATACCCCAGCCAATGCTTCAGCAGCAACACACTGCTTTGACCTCTCTTTAGCATTTGCAAACTCCCCTAATGTGTTCTCAAGTGCCAATAAAACTGGCATCCCACATTCTTGAATCAAGCGTTTAAAAATCCGTGCAAAGTTTGAGTAAAAAGTATCATTTCCCAACAAAGAAATCCAACTAGGAGTCCGTGGCCATGAAGCTGAGAAGTCAAAATAGAAACGAGTGATTGACTTATCTGCAAGGCTCTGGAAAGAAGATGCATGACTTCCTCGTGAAGAATTGCTATCAGTGTCAGTGATTATATGGACATGAGAAAGACTGTTCAGTGTATCACTGAAAAATCCCTCTTCCTGAAAAATTTGGCTTAGTGCCCCTTCAAGGGAAGATTTGGTATTCCCTTCTAACTGCCTCGACAAATGTTGCTGCTCTGGAGAAGAAATTTTGTACGGTGACTCTTTCAACAGAGTATTTAGAGCTGAGATTGCGAGTATCCTTGTCTGAGGAAGTTGACTTTTCAAATTCTTTAAGAAATGACCTGAAAAGACATAGTTTCATGTTACAATGTGGAGAAAATAGAAGCAAGAAACAGTTGTAGTCAGCTGCAAGAATGATAAGATGATGCTGATGAGTATGTCGCTCCAACTGGATATCACTGAATGATGATGTACACTGACCAGCAGTTTCACTGAGGATTTTTGAAGATGAATTTGGGTCACCCCTAAAAGCCATAGTTAGTAATAGCAATACTCGGTTAGCCATAAGATTATACCTGGAAAAGAAAAAGAAACTTGTGAAGTAAGAAATAAATGTGCATGTATAAAATAATAATGGTGATTGTTAGTGCATAGATAGAATAATATGTGCATTGAAAGGAGACTTCAGCTTTCATGACCATTGCTTGATACATTTCCAACCAACTAGACAAATAATCAAAATTGCCACAGAAATGTGTTTGATGCTGGTATACAAACAGTATACAGATTTATCAAGCAGGTAAAATACAGTATAAGCATTACCGCCAATGCAAGCCAGTTGTATCAAAGCTCATAGCAACAATCTGAGAAACCAAATCTGCAAATTTTGGTTCATCTGAATTGTCTGGTATCCTGAAAACATTCCTGGAAACTCCGGAGAAGTGTATGTTGTATTTGACAAAAAGCTGTTGACAAATAGATAATATTAAACAACATAAATGTGACAAATATCCTCTCAATCTTTCTACAAGAGATATTACCTCATTGATAGCTTTCTGAGCTTTCAGTGATTCATGATGGGAGCTTAAGAGGAAAATTAACAAATGAAAACAAATAAGTTTTTGGATATGTGTAACTTATATCAACATCAAGAAAGATGCCAAAATGAACCCATTACAAGCAAGGCCAGTGGCATGAAAAGAAACTCACCTTGCAAGGATGCCTAGGAGAAATGAGGAGAAGGATTTTGGATCCTGAAAATATTAGAAAGAAGACAGGCCATCAACATTTTATCCCTTTATTTGTCGTTGAGAAATCACTTTATTGCAGAGAATTACCATTGCTAAATGCTTAAGAAGAGTCTGTGTAGCAAGGACTACACAAGAACCTAGCACCGCATGTTCTGGTGTATTTGGATCTCGTAAATTGTCAGTAAGGGTGATAACACACTTCGAAATCATAGATGGCCAACGCTTGAGAATCTTCAAGAGAGACTTTCCAGCGAGTCTGTTGACCAATTCAACATCATTATCTATAATAAACCATGAATGGCACCAGAACATGAAAACAACTGAAAAGGGTGCACGTGCATCTTAATTACTAAAATAGAAATATAATGAGTTTTTTCTAATCATGGGCCTTCTACAATGAGTTTATTTGGAATGAAACTGAGAGACAAAGATCTCTAATGAGTTTGGCAAAAGCCATTTCATTGCAAAATGAAAGTGCATCTTTGTAGGAGGAAAATCTTGTCTAAACATTGGTATTGAATAACATTTTATCAACTGGTCACCATATCCACCCGATGAGAGCCCTTAAGTACCTTATTAACCTCCTGATATCCCTTACTATGTTCTTCTGCCTCCATGGCACTGGATTGTTGTCTTAACTCTTAAACATTCTATAGTAATGTGTGAGTCATCTTAGGCCAAAAATATTTGGGGACAGATGAGCCTGCCTAAAGCAGAGGCATGCCTTTGGCTTGCATTGTTAGACAAAATGTTGACAGTTGATCACCTGATGGATAAAGACAACTCTATTCCTAACATATGAAGTATGTCAAGCCCAGTTTGGGTTGATTGAGTGCCCCTTCTGGCAACAATGAGGTAACTTAGCTGTCTAGGAATTCTTCTGTAAAGGCGTTGGACATTTGGGGGCTTTATCCCTAGAGGGCATCTCCTATGGAAGCTTGTACTTTGTGCGGTTTGTTGACGATTCTGGAAAGAGAGAACAGGAGAATTCTTTTTATTTGCTCAGATTTCATTTCTGTCCTTGCAGATCAGTCTCTCATTTTGAAGGAATTTCACAGGCTTAATAGACTGCATTTTCCTACTAAATGGATTAGTATTTTGGTTGTACAGAGCAGCATAAATTTTTTTTTGATGGATAATGATAATGAAAATTTTATTAAATAAAAAACTAAGTATTCATCATACAATTCCCCACAAAGAGTCGCGAGGTGCAGCCTCCAAACTACATCATAAAGCTTACAATTGAGCCCAAAAGAGCTGATTCCTATGTACTCCTTGTTTAGCTAGAAGGTCTGCCAGCCCATTTGCCGATCTTCTTTCCCATTGAACTGTGACTGAAATATTTGAAGTCAGCCACTTAAATCTTCTCAAAGCCCCCCTGTACGGCCAGGCTGCCGTCTCTGCTTCTTTCTGCCATCCAATAACCAATTTGGAATCACCTTCAATCATTAAATGCTCCACTGCCAACTCTCTTGCATATTCTGCTCCTTTAATACAGCTTGGAGTTTTGCATTTACAGAGTCTCCCCACCCTATAGGACCAGAAAATATAACTACAATCTAACCCTCATCATTTCTGAAGACTCCCCCTATTCCAGATGGCCCCGGGTTGCCCAAACTACTGCCATCAAAATTTAGTTTCATGACGCCTGCATCAGGAGGCTTCCAATCCACCACCGGCTTGCTTCTGATTGCACAACTTTTAGCTAGTTATTCCTAATTTCTCCTTATGTCATCGAAAGTGTAGGTGGAAAACAGATCCAAGGATTTTACCCAACTTATGGCCCTACATAAGATACTTTCTAACACACATGTTTGATCCCTCTCCTTGTCATTAAAGATTCTAGCATTTCATTCCTCCCACACAGTCCACACCAAAGCCGCTCTAACACACCTCCACAAAACTCTTCCTCTTCTCTTTGGCCACCTGAAAGTTGTAGGATCAAAAAAGATTGCAAATCTGCACCGGTTCTGTCCACCTGCACCCAAAAAGATCAAAAAGCTTTTCCCAAAGGCCTACAACAAAAGGGCAAGTGATTAGTATATGGTATCAACTTTCCTCATTAGCTTTGCATAGGGTGCACCAGTTAGGAGAGAGACAAAGACTAGGCCTTCTTTTTTGCAAAACATCCAAAGTGTTGATTTTCCCGAGGGAGACTTCCCAACAAAGGGCTCCAACTTTAGGAGGGACAGGTTTGGACCAAACTTCCTTGTTATGAAAAGGTTGAGGCAATGGAGAGGAGCACAAGAAAGCAAAGAAGGAGGCACAAGAAAAGGAACCTGAAGGTAATGGCTTCCAAATACGGGAGCAGCATAATCATAAGCTTATATGTCAGAGATTCATGTTCCCTTATTCTTTTTGTATCTATTTTGATTATATTTTAATATATTTCACTTGTTGGGATTGCTTATCAAAAAATAAAATTATTTTTCATAGAAACATTAAATGTGTAATTTATTCATTATTTTTCAGCTTGTTTATTCTTTGTAGAAACAATAGAAGATGGAGCAGCTTGTTTAATTTTCAGCTTCCAATTTTATGGAACTCAAGAACTTGGGACATTTTTGAATCTGACAATAGAGCATAGACACATAATTTGTACATGAATCACAATATAGACACCAAGAATTTTTATCATATGGGGGTTTTATCTCTTATCACCAAGGTTCAAAATTTCAATAAGTGGGGTGTATCGTGTCGTATCAGAAGCTGTCTGAAACCCCAAATAAGGAATGTTTCGCACTTCGACTATTTTCAGGGGGTAGGCATGCTTAAAACCGACCCCCTGATGCAATTTTGAAAAAAAAAAACAAAAAAGAAACTTAAAATAAGAAAGTTATAAAGTAGTGAAACACTCGATATGCCTGTTCATGTGTATTGGGTGTATCGATACTTTAAACCATGCTTACTACTATATTTTCTCGCATCAAATACAAGCAAAGAGGTGATAAGAGCTCACCAAAATAAGAGGAAAGGAAAACAAAATCCAATGCATCAAACCCTCCATTCCAAATCCAAAGACCAAACCACCCCCAAAAGATTCTCTTGAAACCCCTGAAAACTCAGGAAGAATCAATATCCAGTCCAAGATTCTTCTCCCAATGGTCAAACGCAGCTCCTCTTTGGATCTTGCCTTATCCACGAAGATTCTTCTATTCCTCTCCTTCCTGGTCTCCGAAAAAAAAAACCACAAATGGAATGTGGGATCACACAATTTTTCCTTTTTTTCTTTCATAGATCATACAGGACCATGCAATTTTAGCTTTGATACTCCCAGTTAAAACTGAACAGCAAGAAAAAATCTCCATAGGACTTCTAGGAACCCACCTGACTGAACCAAATAAGCTGAAGAAACTCCAAATACATTTTGAGAAGTTGCAGAGCACTAAGAGATGAAGCACTTCTACATAAGTAGCACCTCTTAACAAGTTGCATTCCTCTGCTTTTCAAGTGATCTTGTGCTAGTATACTATCCAATGCAACCAGCCAAACAAGCATTTCCAACCTTAGTGCAACCAAGCTCCCCCTTTTCAGATTAGTTCTTTCCACTTGATTCCTTGTCAAACAGTTGTTATAGGATATAACCGTAAAAAATCCATTTCTGCACTCCCTCCACCACCTTGAGTCTCCTCTAGGCTCTATCAACCTCCAAACTTCAAAGCTTGAAGTTTAACTTACAACCTCAAATGTTCCACCATTTCCCAATCAAATAGAGGTCTTCTAATGTTGGAATCACACAACTCTTCCTTGATTAAATTTGAAACATTGAGCAATTGATATATTCTTCTCACTTAGATTGTAAAACTTTGGGCAAATGTCACACAACCTACCAATCCCCACCCAATCATCTTTCCAAAACCAATCCACTTTTGATTAGAAAATAAAATGAGAAAAACACAGGTGTACTGCTATCCTTAACCCCTTAACAAAGAATACACTTTGACATTTGCTGCATCTACCTCCCCAATGGGCTATATAAAGAATTTTCAAAATAGAATAGGTATTGCATGCTAAATAACAGTGTTATTTGAAAATTTTCCTTTGAACTATCATAGTAGACTAACTACTATTGATAATTTTAGCAGAACCATAGAGAAACAAATACTGATCATTTTAATAAAAATATAGAGGAACTGTTACTCACATACGAACAGTTTCATATCTATGCAAAGAAAGGTTCAGAAGATCATCCAATAAAAGAGCCACTTGATCTGAGGGAGATATATTCTTGCTAGTACGAAACAGATGGTAAGATGATTGTGATGATCTCCATGTATTATGCATGTATGCCTTGTCAATAAGTGCCCATCTGGGCCTGAAAAAGAACAAAAGAGAGCATTCAGAAAACTAAAATAAGTTCTTCAACATGAAAATAAGGACATATACTGATAGGAGGATTCTTCACCTTCTCTTCCCCTGAGAATGAGATGATACAATGAAATTTATTGGAGGCTCTATTATGGCAGCAGATTCCAGTTTCCAGGCTTGTCTGTGATTTGACCACTCATCATATTCCAAGCTCCCTGTATGACAGATAACAAAAGGTATTGCATGAGAATATGAGCAACTGTGAGTAGCCTGTACTGTACAAAAGCGTACTCTATTTAAATGTAGTATCCATACCATAGTTTCCTAAAGCATCCATTATACGAATAATGAGAATCAAAAGGATGCTATCATCTGATCTTTCCTCCAATAAGTATCTGCTCAATGTCCATATATGAGGCTTAGAAAATCAAATTTGGTATAGAAAGGTGGGAGGTTACTTGAAAATAAATCCTGGAACTAGAATTACTTGCAAGCCATATGTATTATCTCAGCAGCTTTTTCCCGCAGTTCAGAGCTGCCAACAGTTGAACCTGATGCCCCAGCTATTAGGAAAGAATGGTTGCTAGAATCTTCAACCCTTCCATTTGTAAATGGTGGACGGAAATCAGGCAAACATGAGAGGACACCTTGCAGTGAAGAATCAATACGTAAAAGTGTAACTTTCAGGTGCTCCTTCTCATTCCCTGCAAGACAAATTATAACCTATTTTCAGGAACTGCAACTTCACATGTGCTTATGGAGAACAAAGTGAAATTGACAGAAGCATGAAAATTCATATGAATTCACAAATTAAAATTGAAAAGAGGAAAGAAAGAAGATGGCATAACCGTGGCAGTCACTATGCCTCTACAGGTCTCCCATACCACCTAAATACATTAAACTGAATTTTGAAGGGTGCAGTTTGGGTAATCCAGGATTGGCAGTAGGGGGTGTCATCAGAAACCATGAAAGGGAAATTTAAACAATTTATTCAGGACCTACAGGTGAAGTTAAGTTGATCAAAGCAGAACTCATGGCATTAGTGCAGGGGTTGAAATTAGGGAAGACATTGAACTATAACAATGTTTTGATGCAAGGCAACTCTCGCACAATCAGAGGGTGGACAATTAGTAGGGCTGCAAATGGATGGAATATCAATCTGATTCAAATTCGAATTCAATCCATGCATCTCTGACATGTGTGCAGGCAGGGTGTTCACCATGTTTTCAGGACCTTTAGGATTGTGAGACTCATTAAAGGCTTACCTGATGGCATTGCTGCAAGGATTAAGACTTGCAAAGCAATCAAATTTCCAACATTTGGAAGTAGGAGACTCAAAAATGGTTGTTTCTTGAGTGCCATGGATCTATAGGCATGCTTTTAGGGAGAAGCCTGTGGTAGATTGGAGGCCCCCTGAAAATGGTTTTATCAAGCTGAATTTTGATGGTTGTAGCCTAGGAAATCTGGGACCTCTGGTACTGCAGGAGTGTTCAGGATAGAGAGCTTGTAAAGCCAGTTCTTGTAATTACAGGATAGAGAGCTTGTAAAGCCAGTTCTTGTAATAGAGAGCTTTCCTCACAGAGCTTAAAAGCTTAAATGCTTTGTTAATGGTTCCTTGATACCATCTTCATTTTGTATTTAGTTTATCAAACGATATATGCCTTTAAATAGAAAGGATTGGAAAAACAGGATTCATGTAGCCGACCCCATATAGTTAGGAATTTGGGATAAGGCATGGGTGATGACGATGATGATAATTTAAAATTTTTGGATATTTTAAATTTCAATTTCATGAAATACTCCAGCTGTGATACCCAATAAAACCAAAACAGTTTTAAATGAGGTAGCACTGCATTATATAGTTTGGACATAATTACATATTTCCATGAAATTAAAATAGATTATATTAGACTGCAGCACAATGAAGCCTTAGATAGAATATAAGGTTTACCTGGATCAGAGTGAATTTTGGTCTGGCATATTCTTAGAAGATCATCTAAAGCCGATTGAAAATGTAGATTCAAGAGTTCATTTGCAAATAATATTTCATCATCACTGGGGATGTGCCATTTGGGGCTCAATGACTGATCTTCATTTTGATAACCTTTTGCACTGATCCATTCCTCTAATACAGCAGTATCAGGATGGTGAGAGATGCACCTAAAAATCAGAAGATATTTAGTAAATTGGCAGGTGAAACAAAAGTGAGCAATGTTGAGTCAAAAAGACATGATAATGAAAAGGGAACATACTTATACTGGTCAATAGGGTAATAGAGGACCAAGCTTCCAAGGAGGGATCGAAGAACATGATCACCAGCTCCATTGACCTATCATATGGCAAACCTGTCAGTTTTTCTACAGGTAGGAATATAGGAAAAAATTACAATAATTCATAAATATTTCCGTTGCGCCAAAGATCAGCAACATGTTCTTTTTTCCCTTAGAGTCCTCCATCTTGAAGGAATCCAAGGGAATTAGTTCACATGATTCCAGACCCAGTTTCTTTGAAGTTTATCTTGTACCCCTCTTTGATGTACTCTGTTTTGTCAATGACTGTTCATAGTTACTCATTGACCAGATATACTCCTCTATATATGGACCTTTTGCCCCCTTTCCTCATTTCGTTAAAACAACAATTTTGCTCACCCAAAAAATTACTTGGAAACTTTTTCCTTTTTCAGCAATTGGCCATTTAAAGTAAAATAATTGTTTGCAAAGAATTTCACCATGCCATTATCCAACATAAAACCTTCCAAGATGGTGTTTCAAAGGCAGAAACAATTGCTTCTTTCATAGTTATTCACTGACCAGATATACATATGAACCTTCTGCCCCCTTTCCTCATTTTGTTAAAACAGCAATTTTACTTGCCTAAAAAATATCACTCTATAAATCATTTCTTGTATAAGAAAGTGGCCATTTATAAGAAAGAAAATAGTTTGCAGAGAACTTCACTATATCACTAGCCAACACAAAACCTTCCAAGATGGTGCTTCAAAGGCAGAAACAATCGCTTCTTTCAATTGGTCCTTGTAGCGAAGAAGCACGGCACCTCCATAACTAATGGCAACTGATAACAATTTCAATTGATAATCAACTGCTGTTTCCAAAGCTGGAGAAAGTGTTGGTTTTGCCTGCAATACGGTTTGAAATTCATGAAATGAATCCAGGTAATACAGAGAAGTGAATTAGTACTATGAACAAGAGAAACCTTGGTTGAAACTGAGGCACCAGAAATTCCTCTTCCACCAAAACCCGTAGCAGGTGTTCCATTTAAGGAGGATATGATGGACATCAAGATCGGTTCAATGATGTGAATGGATGCCTCTTCTGGACTAGAATGAACACATGCACAACAAAGGAGTCCAACCTCTGAAATAGCTCCAGGAAGAATATTTGTGGTGACAAACTTAGAAATTTTCTTCAAGGCCTGCAAGAATATGATAAAAAGAGAAACCTAAGAGATTGAATCTGTGGAGGGAGGAATAAAATTAAATTTCCAAACAATTGTAACAAAATATACAAATAAAAACTCAAAACCTGGTTATATAAAGGTTTTGACAGTTTTCCTAGTAAGATCTCCAGCATACAAAAGTAAAAAGGACCATCTTCAACCAAGAAAGTTCCTGATGATGCTGATGTGTGGGCACCTTCATTCCTGCAGTACCAAAAACGGAAAAACATAAACGCATGTGCATAGAAGGACAACCAATGCAAGCATAGATCAACTAAATAATAAATCTATAAAGAAGCTTACAGAGTAAGCAAAAAGAAACAGCTAGAATGTCATTGCTTACAAAACAGTGCTAGGTTCCAAGTGTAGAAGTAAAGAAAATAGGCGACATAAGAACTCATCAAGCCATTCAGAAAAGCTGATGGTTGGCATAAACGATGATCCATCTTTATCATCTAGTGATGCTATCTGCAATGAAAATGCAGAAACAGAAGATGAAAAAGAAGCTTTATAACATTTACGACCTTCTGCAGTCATACAAATCATGAAAGTTGCTGCTTACATTGGAAAATACAGAGCCAATCAATTGCATTGTTGCCAAGGTCTTAGGGGGATCGTTAGCATCCATACCAAGCAATGTATTGGATAAAGAAATCATCAGAAGATCAACAAATCCATCAGTATTTCCAAGATCATCTGCTTTAGATGAAGATGATGAAAATGACGCAAGAAATAGGGCTCTCCCAGCATATGCTACTGATGTAACAGCAGTTTTCAATTGGTGGGTGGCTGTCATCTGTTTAGAACAAAAATGGAAGAAATCAATGTCAGAAGACATAAATCAATAGAACTCTTACTTTTGTTCTATTGGCCTGCCAATTAAGGATAGTTTCCAAAGGGAAGAGTTTGTTTTGGCTAAGAGAGTAAATCTCAGATTCCTATAAAACCCAAAGAACATTATCAAACAAAATCTAAACCAATTTGAGCAATAAGAAAAGAAGGCAGTGCTACTTACTGTCTCCAAGGCCATGTGGAACCGAGATGCAATAAATGGAAGCACCAAAGAAGGTTCCACATATGATAAAATGGATGTTGCAGCAGCAACTGTCTCAGAAAGAGATTCATTTTTGCTATACTGGCCACGTTCAATTAATTTTAGCACTACTTTCACAAAAGAGGCTCTTTCTGGTCTTCCCAAGTACAGTTCAGCCCGTCTATTGTCATCCTTGCTCCTGTATCAATTTCATTAGGATAAGAACAAAATTGGACAAAAGAACGCATATAATGTGGAATAGATCACATTTAATCATCCAGGTGATAAACTTACTGTTGCTCATGCATGAGACGTTTCTGGAAAGTGATCACTAAATATCGCAAGAAACGCTCTAGTGAGTAAGTCCAGCGACCTCCATTAGATGGATGATAATATCTGCAGCAATGAAATACCAGCACAGAAAAGGTAATTCATGAATAACTCTAATGCATTAAGTCCAATAAAATAAGCTATTAAATGTCAGGAAACAAACTGTTCTAAGAGGTTGACTAATTTCTCAAAGTACTGTTGAGCCGAACTCCCAGGCTTTAAAAGGTACACCTGTAGAGTTGCCAAAGAAATGATATTGAATATAAATACTAAAAACAACCAATGTACTTAAGCCTCTTATAGAGAGTATACTAGTTACAAGCCTTGGCATGCCCAATAACACTGAAAACAGATATATACAAAATAGCCATAAAAGAGAATATAGAAAAAAGCTTTCTTACAATTGATTTGGCAATAGCTTTAGATGGGGTAATGGCTTTGTTGGAAAACAAGAACCTTGTATTTCTAGGAACATCCACTGAGAAAGGATATGATCCATTACCATTTGCCACAGGAACCTATAACATTAGAACCAAGTAGTGCATTATCATACAAGTTATATCCATATATATAGATGCATACTGGAGAGGTAAATTATTGCATAATGGTTTTTGAACTTCCAACAGAGAGAAATGTGAGATTCCTCTTATGATAAGTCAAAAATTGTTATGCCTCAAAGTATCCTATCAACATGCTAGATAACTTAATTACCAATCCAGAAAATAAAAAATAAACCAGGCACAAGCTAGAAAGGGAAACAATAGACCACGACCAATGTACGACTAATTGTTTCCTATTTAAAATATTCCTCTTATTCAATCTGTAACAGTATGTTGTACAAATAAAACTCTAGGTCCACAACCATCATTCAAACAAGATTAATGAACTACAATGATCTGGAACAGAAGGTACTTCTAGGACAGGAAAATTTTAGAAATCATTGGATCAATCAAAAACTTCAGATGCACCATATCCAACCATGCGCTGTATCTGAACACTACCAATATGCATTTGTTATTTGGAAACTCAGATCTATGGTAAGAGATTTATTGGATTCTCTTAAACGGATATAAAGGGTATAGCAATTCTTTGGCTACAATTGGGGTCAGCATAGTGTCTTATGCCCTTTGTAAAGCTCTCTTTACGTTTTGGTCCTTTTTTCCTTTAATTATGCATTATTTATCAATATGTGTGTAAACGTATGTGTGCGTATGCAAGTTGCCACTTTCCGGTCAACTATTAACAATTAAATCATAAATAATGGGGGTCATACATTAAAAAGGAAAAAAAGGATATTTAAAAGCTCAACAATCATACACATTGACAAACAGATTAAAATCAAAATAATATCATGCACACCATTTGATGGTAATTTTCCATAAACATGGAATGCATGTTACACCATGTGATCTCAATATGTAAATTGAAACAGCAATACAAGTGTATAAATAGATGCAGATTACACACCATGGGAAACAAATCCTAGAAAACCAGACATTACATATTAATTAGAAATTATTTCTTTCTTATACATGAAAAGTCCATAATAAAGAAAGGTTGTAACATGGACAACCCAAAAAAATAATAGATTAAGAAGAAAAGTTGCTCCACTATTTTACATATTCAACTACGTCTAAAAGTCTATTGCTTTTAATCATGGTGTGAAAGATCAGAAAAATATCAACCACATATTTGTGTAGGTCCCACTTTTTGTTGCACTTCCAAGAAGCAAGGAAAACAAACTGAAGAAAAGCGGGTCATGTAAATGCCAACAGATGATCTAAACCTCCAAACTATAAATACAGAACAAAAAAAAAAACAAAAAGATTTCCAAATAAAGTGAGAGCACAGAATTTGTAAAAGAATTCCCGAACTCACCTCAAACATATTTAAATATCGAGTGAAAAGTGCAGGCAAGAAACAGTCCCAGTTTATATAACTGTATTTCTTTATACAACGAGCAATAACTGCAGCCCATTGACTGTCCCAAAACTGGCAATTTGGTATTGAATCCCACTGGTCTATGCATTGTTTAACCCAATCACTGTCATATCAACAGATAGGAAGTTAATCACCCATAATGAGTCTTTTTTTCATAATAAATAAAAATTATTAAAGAAAAAGAGAACACAAAATGATCATACAAGAAAGGTGTGGAGGATTAGTTCCCTAAAAGGATTAGTTTAAAATCCTTACTGTGAAAAGAATTCTTGGTTGTCCATGTTTGTAGGAAGAAATAGTCTGACAAACCCAGCACCTTCAAAGCATGAGTTGTGCCATGGATTTTCCAACAGTGATCTGAAAATATTTTGGTTCAAAGAACAATATAAACCAAGTTACTGAATAACCAAACTGAGTATGGTGCAAACTACATTGACTTCTTAGCACCGAAACCTTGCAAATGACAGTTTAAGGACAAAAGGTCACAGAAAACAAGTTCAAAATTAAATGGGTACTGGAGAAAGAATTTACAGAAAGATAGCAATATAATAACAAATATTGGAGTTTTTTAATTTGGTCCAAACAGCAAATCCATATCACCATGGGAAAACAAAATCAGTATTCAAAAAACAATATGTGAACCGTATCGCTGAATCAATAGCAAATCACTTGTCCAATAGAGCTTCCTATCTATTCTATGCATGAGTTGGAAAAATTGGAGTAAATGAAATCAAGAAAAGAAAAAATAATTCACAATGAGGTGGAAGGCCAGGTAAACTAAGGAATCAATAAGTGTTTGAGAGAGGGAAAAAGGTAAGTTTGACCTGCACTGATGGACCAAAGAAAAATTAGCAAACATAAGAAGATAAAAGCAGAAATATGTGAATGGTTCTGTCCTGTAGGACAACAAGGTGATGCAGGTGACAGTAGAAAATATAAGAAATAAGCTTTGCGTTAAAATTCAGTAAGCCAATCCCAAGCTAAAATATATTCCAAGAAAATGTTTGTGCATATAATCAGTAACACTCTATAAGAATCATTTCACAAAACATTTCTTCATCATCAATCAAAAGAGAATTATTCCAACAAGCAATTAGATATAAACCACTAGAGCCTTTGTTAGTGTCGGTTATATAGGGGTAGATTAGTCTTTTTGTTTATGTTTAATATAAGGTGTAATATCGAGTTAGATGATGTGTCTCATACTTAAGTAGGGGCACAAGAGTCTTTTTGTTCTGTAAAATAGAAAGCTTAATACATCCTGGCCGACTGGAGAGATTTGATTTTTCTTTCCTGTTCGAACCAGATTTCTCTCTTCACCCTTCTTCTTTCTTTCTTCCCTCTCTTTTCTCTTTCTCTCTTCTTTATCCTTTCTTCTCTGATTAATCTGAAACCAACAGGTATACAGATCTGAACTTTATCATGGTATCAGAGCTTGATTAGTTTGGTTCAGATCTGTACAGTTTCAGCACACCCTAGTTGAGTATTGTGCAGATTTCTCTTAGGGTTTTTGGAGTTTGACTAAAAGGCTGAAAAGGAGTGGTCGTTTTCTTCTTCTGGAGATTTTAATGCCTCCGATTGAGTGTGGTGTGATCGTTTCAGGTGGATGGTAGGAAACCCTCTGATGGACCGAAGAGGGTTGCAACAGTAATCTCGTGATCTGTGTTCAGGCGTGTGGACTGTGGCCAAAGGTATGTGGAGTGATGGTGTGATATTCTTGTATGTAGTGGTTTCTTGTGAGGTGCCAAAAGAGGAGAAAAGTGGTAACTACCATTGCTGAAATCTGTGATAGTGCATGTTTCAGTAATGATCAGCCACAAGTGTTGGATAATGGTGATTGTTCAGCAATGAGCACAAATCTGTTATGATTCCTCCTGACTACTTGAATGTGCAAATGACCTCCATCAAACTGAATGGAGAAAATTACATGCCTTGGGCCAAATCTGTTGAAGTGTTTCTCAGAGCTAAGAAGAAAGTGAAACATGTGAGAAGAAAACCCCTAGTTGAATCCGAAGAGTACAATGATTGGGAACAAGAAGATGCACAGATTATGACTTGGTTATGGGACAGCATGGAACCCAAGATTAGTGTGAACTTCATATTCTTAGACACAGCCAAAGAGATTTGGGATCATGCAAATAAGCTTTTCTCAGGAAAAGACAATACCACTAGGGTATACCAACTCTATCAAGAGTATTTTAATCTGCACCAAGGTAATTAGAGTCTTGAGGAGTACTATGCTAGTCTGAGGAATCTAAGGAATCAGTTGAATGTGTATCACCCTCTTACATCTGATGTCAAAATTCAGCAACAGCAAAGAGAACAACTTGATGTTACCAGATTTTTTGTGGGATTTAAATCTGAATATGAACCGGTGAGAGCCCAAATTCTAGGTGGGTATTCCCTCCCTTCTCTTGAAGAGGTGTTTGCTCGTCTCCGGAGGACTTCCATTGGATATCCGGAGAACCCTACCATATCAGATAGGTTTGCTTTTGCAATGACAAGGGGGGGAAGTCGTGGTGGTAGAGGAGTAGCTCATCAGGGTCAGCCAGACCGTGGTAGTAGAGGTGGACGTATGTACAGCTGTGGTGGTGGGCATGTTGGAGATCGAGATTCAGGGGGAGCTTGTGGTCGAGGACGTAATAATGGTTCGAGAAGGTGTACGCATTGTGGTATAGATGAGCACACTGTTAATTTTTGTTATGATCTACATGGCCCACCTTCATCCTGGGCAAATCATGCAGTGGCTAGTGGTGGTATGGAACAAGGGAGTCAACAGACCGATTAGACACCTCCACCTACAGATGCCTCCAAACAAGAGATATGAGTATTTCACGTACTGAATATGAGTGGTTGATCCAGGCTACTTCTCAGCCGAGTACAGCTACGCTTGCCCACTTAGATGGCTTGTCTGGCATCCAAACCCTCCCATTGGATCATTGATTCTAGAGCTTTCGATCATATGACTGGGACTCCAGGTGTGTTCTCTTCACTTTCTTCATCCTCTACTACCCACACTATCACCCTTGCTAATGGTTCCACTTCTTCCATAAGTGATATTGGTGATGTTAAAATCGGTTCATTATCTTTGTCTTCAGTTTTGTATGTTCCCACATTTCCTTTTAATCTTATGTCTGTTAGTAAACTAACCAAATCTCATAATTGCTCTATCACCTTTTACCCTTCACCTTGTGTATTTTTGGGTCTCAAGACGGGGATGAAGATTGGTGGAGGGCATGAAGCCGGTGGACTATATTACCTTGATGGTGGCGGTGGTGGTTCATCAACAGCTCTTCAGTCATCTCTCTCCCATCTCCAGTGGCAATGCAGACTTGGTCATTCGTCTCTTAAAGAACTGAAGCAACTTGTTCCAAAATTGAGTCATCTTTCTACTTTGGATTGTGAGTCGTGTCAATATGGGAAACATCATCGGGTTTCCTTTAGTCATAGAGCCGAGTGTCATTTGTCGAGTCCTTTTTCTTTGGTCCATTCGAACATTTGGGGTCCAAATAAAATAGTGTCACACAATGGATACAAGTACTTTGTTATTTTTGTTGATGATTATTCAAGGATGACATGGCTTTATCTTATGAAAGAAAGAAGTGAATTATTTTTTATTTTCCAAAAGTTTCATGCTGAAATCCGCACTCAATTTGGTGTCCATATTAAGATTCTACATTCAGATAATGGCTGAGAATATTTTATACACCCTTTCAGCAATATATAGAACAATATGGTATTATTCATCAAACCTCTTGCTCTTACACCCCTCAACAAAATGGGGTAGCTGAACGGAAAAACCACCATCTCTTAGAAACCACTCGGTCCCTATTGCACCATATGAATGTACCCAAACGGTTCTGGAGTGATGTTGTGCTTACATCCTGCTTTCTTATTAACCGAATACCTATGTCCATCCTTGATGGTTAGTCTCCCTTCTCTGTTTTGTTTCCTACATCGTTTTCTTTTCCTCTTACCCCTCGGGTTATTGAGTGTGTGTGCTTTGTTCATAACCTTGGCCCCGGACTAGATAAATTGGATGCACGATCTACGAAGTGTGTCTTTCTTAGCTATTTTAGGACCCCAAAAAGGGTACAAGTGTTACAGTCCCAGTTCTCGATGTTGTTTTGTGT
The DNA here is from genome assembly GCF_055504915.1 of Nelumbo nucifera. NCBI lineage: Eukaryota > Viridiplantae > Streptophyta > Magnoliopsida > Proteales > Nelumbonaceae > Nelumbo > Nelumbo nucifera. The sequence goes on from NC_142649.1 coordinate 41,158,857, forward strand.
GTCCCGATGTTACCTTCTTTCAGTCAGTTCCTTTCTTTTCTAGGTCGGATGTCTCTTCTCCTTCCACTTTCCTTCTGCTTCCAGTTTCCGTTGCGAACCCCATTCCTCTTGTTCTAGCTACGACTAAGTCTTCGCCTCCGGTGCCACTTCCTCCTACACGGCCACCTATCCAGCAAGTGTATACGCATCGCATGCACTGACCCCTCCAGCTTCTTCACCATCGACGGATCCAGTAGTAGTTTCCGCAGCACCATCACACCCCGTGTCTGACCTTAACCTTCCCATTGCCCTGCGGAAAGGTAAACGTAGTTGTACCCGTCATCCTATCTCCAATTATGTTTTGTTTCTCACCTCTCTCCTTCCCATTGACAGTTTTTTTCGTTTTTATCTTCTATTTCTATTCCTAAGGATGTCCAAGAAGCCCTTATCTCTCCGGGGTGGCGCCAAGCAATGGGAGAAGAACTCTCTACTCTGGCTCGTAATCATACGTGAGATCTCACCACTCTTCCCCCTAGTAAGCATGTTGTAGGATGTAAGTGGATATACACGGTCAAGTATTTGCCTAATGGTAGTGTTGAGAGGTTGAAAGCTCAGTTGGTTGCCAAGGGTTATTCACGGTTATATGGCATTGACTACACAGAGACCTCTCCTGTTGTCAAGATTGGTTTTATTCGTGTTTTGATCTCCCTAGCTGCTATGCATGATTGACCCTTGTTTCAACTTGATATCAAGAATGCTTTCTTGCATGGTGATCTTCTTGAGGAGGTGTATATGGAGCATCCACCCGGGTTTGTTGCTCAGGGGGAGGATGGTAAAGTGTGTAAGCTCGGGAAATATATTTATGGACTTAAACAGTATCCTTGTGCATGGTTTGGAAGATTCAGTGAAGTAGTGAAAAAGTTTGGCATGAAACAGTGTCAAGTCGATCATTCAGCATTCAGTTATGATTTTGTTGGTGGTATATGTGGATGATATTGTCATTACTAGCAATGACAAGTTCGGGATTGATAGGTTGAAGACCTTTTTGCATGATCACTTCCAGACAAAGGATCTTGGCAAACTAAAATATTTCTTAGGGATAGAGGTAGCAAGGTCCAAATATGGTATTAACTTGTGCAAGAGGAAGTATGTCCTTGATCTACTGGAGGAGACAGGGTTGTTGGGTGCCAAACCAGCTGAAACACCCATGGAATTGAATGTTAAGTTGAGTAGTGATACGGGTGAGGAGTTTCATTTGTGGTTGGTGTGGTGAGTCAATTTATGCAAAATCCTCGGGTCCCTCATTGGGATGCAGTTCTAAGGATTGTAAGGTACTTGAAAGGAGCTCCTGGTCGTGGTTTACTATACAAGAGTGGAGGAAAACTTGAAATAGAAGGATACACCGATGCTGATTGAGCTGGTTTTGTATCTGATAGGAGGTCAACTACAGGTTATTGTACCTTTCTTGGGGGTAACTTGGTGACATGGAAGAGTAAGAAACAGACAGTGGTGGCAAGAAGCAGTGTAGAAGCTGAATACAGAGCCATGGCGCATACAACTTGTGAAATGGTGTGGTTGAGAAACCTTTTACAGGAGATGGGGTACTCAATTGACACACCAATGAAGCTTTACTGTGACAACCAAGCTACTGTCCACATTTCTTCCAAGACATATAGAAGTTGATTGTCACTTTGTGAGAGAGAAGGTTCTTAGTGGAGTAATAAGTACAGCGTATGTTAACACAGGAAGCCAATGGGCAGATCTGTTCGCCAAAGGGTTGAGTCGGGCGAGAGTAGACTACATATGTAATAAGTTGGGATTATATGATATATACTCTCCAGCTTGAGGGGGAGTGTTAGTGTCAATTATATAGAGGTAGATTAGTATTTTTGTTTATGTTTAATATGAGATGTAATATTGGGTTAGATGATGTGTTCCACACTTAAATAGGGGCACAAGAGTCTTTTTGTTCTATAAAATAGAAAGCTTAATACATCTTGGCCGACTGGAGAGATTTGATAAATCTCTCCTGTTTGAACCAGATTTCTCTCTTCACCCTTCTTTCTTTCTTCCCTCTCTTTTCTCTCTCTCTTCTTTATCCTTTCTGTAGAGAAGATGGACCAAATGGCCCATAGGCTATTACTCTATGTTATCTTTATGTTCTTCTCTGCAATGGGCCTTATTCTGGGCCCATACTCTTCTATGCTCTGTTTTTGTAATTTCTTGTCCAACCAAGGACCTCTCTTGTAATTACTCAAAGATTAACTTAATAAAAGTGTATTAGAGTGTTAGAGGGAGGTTTAGTTCGAACCTCTCATTCTCTAACCCTCCTTGCAGCAGCTCTCTCTCTCTCTCTCTCATTCTCTAATCTTCTCTTGTTTGTTTTTCTGGTTTTCTTGCACAGTCCCATACTTCTAGGGCTGTTTTTCAACTTGGTATCAGAGCAGGCCTGAGCTTGGCGTGGCTCTCATGTGGTTAAAGTCCAGCCGACTACATGAGGGTGTTCTAGGGCTGGAAGTTTAGACTCATTTGCCTGATTCTTGGAGGTCATTGGAGGGTGCCCAAGACTCAATTCACTTGGAGAATAGTTCGGTGACCAGGAAGAATAAGAGAGAATGATTGTTCGGCCGATTTGAAGCTCAAATCAGAGATTCATACAACTATAAGTTGCTTCAGTTATTGCTGAGTTATTGCTGGGTTATTTTTCTGATTTGGGGAGCTGTTAAAGTACTCGAAACCCCTCTATATTTGCTCTACTGTTCGACTGATGCTGGACTGATTTAACTCAGAAATTTCTGGGTTATTTTCTTATGTTGTTGGACTGCCAAGTGACCGAAACTGGTTTAGACTCAGTGGTACGAGTCTCTACTTCAGTTCAGCTACTTCTTGGACCTATACGGAGTGCTCTTGAAGTGATTCCTAGTAGTTAACAGTGGGGTATTGACTGCTGCATACATAGTGTTTGTAAAAAGGCATCTTAAGTACTGTGGACTGTATTCTTACTCTCTTTGGGAAATTATTGTTGGGAACCAAGAATACATAGTGTTTGGAGGTCTATTGGTTGTTTCTTGAAGGCTGAATCCGGCCTTCTTCTTCTTGAAAGAGCTGCAACCAAACTTGGTTCTCACGGCTGTCAGGACCGAACTGAGTTTGTGAGTTGCTGTGTTTGTTGCCGATTCAACTCAATCTGAGTTCATCAAAATCAGTACACTAGTGGAGGCTTGTCGAAACCCTAATTGAAGTTTTTTTACATAATGGACTTCTCAGATATTGAGAGCAAGAGTACTGCTGAATATGGACAAACTTTGGGAAACCCAACTGATTCTTTGTTGGTTGTAACCACAGTTAAACTGGATGGAACCAACTATTTGGCATGGTCACAATCCGTAAAAATTCATATTTGTAGTAGAAGAAAGTGGGGGTTTATCTCTGGGAGCAAAAAAGCTCCCCTAGAGGATGATCCCTCTTATGAGAAATGGGTGCAAGAGAATTACACCGTGATTGGGTGGCTCGTGAATTCAATCCAGCCACAGAGTAGTCAACATTATCTCTGGATGAACTCGGCTAAGGAAATTTGGGATAGTGTTGCAGAAACCTACTCCCATAAACTGAATGTAGCCAGAGCCTATAAACTAAGGAGTGATGTGAAGAATCTAAGACAGGGGGAGAAATCCCTTGCGGCTTATTTCTCAACCTTGAAATCTCTGTGGCAAGAAATTGATCTGATAGAGGTTGTGACATGGGATACTCCCAATGATGCAGAAACCTACAGGAAATTAGTTGAAAGGAACAGGGCTTTTGAGTTCCTAACTGGGCTAAACCCTGAATATGGCATCACAAAACAAAATATTCTGTCCAAGGAAAGTGTCTCATTATCACAAGCATATGCCTTAGTCAGCAGTGAAGAAAGCAGAAGATGGAGGTTGTCTGTGAAGAAAGCAGAAGACGGAGGTTCAAGGAGTTGGCACTAATGCATTTGCAAATATGGGGGTTAAACCTAAAGGAGTTATAGGGGCTCCTAGTGGCACTGGAAAGAAGGAGGTTGTCTGTGAATATTGCAAGAAGCCGAAGCACACCAAGGACAAGTGCTGGAAATTACATCCCGGGCTTGTTCCTGTTCAATTCCAGAAGAAAAATGATAGTAGGAAGACAGGGAGTGCAAATGCAACCACGGGTACAAATGCTGAAGTTGAGTCTGCCTGTGCACAGTTGGCAGCCATGAAAGTTGAGTATGAAAAGTTTGGAAAGATGATCAGCCATCTTGAAGGAGTGACTTCATCATCCAACCCTTCAGGAAATTCAGCCACCACTGCATTTGCTCACTCAGGTATAAGAGCTTCTGCTAACCATGCAACCACCTCAGATAATCCTAAGACCCCTTGGATCATAGACTCAGGTGCTTCTGATCACATGACCAACCTTTCCACTTTGTTTGTTTCATATGATTTGCTTCCTGGTCGTGACAAAATCACCTTAGCCGATGGCTCTCTTGCCTCTATTTCTGGCAAGGGAACTGTCAAGGCTACGGACTCCTTACTCCTATCTTCCACCCTTCATGTACCTAGATTAAATACCAATTTGTTATCTGTAAGTAGCTTAACCAAGTCATTGAATTGTTGTGTAACCTTTTTTCCCTCTCACTGCGTTTTTTAGGATCTGGAGTCTCGGAAGGTGATTAGGAGTGGCCATGAAGCGAATGGAATATACTTGCTTGACACTCTTGGACAATGCCTTGATCATCCTAAGAATGCTGCCTTTGGATCTACCTTGTCAGAGTTTGTTAGTCGAATCATGTTGAGTCATTATCGTTTGGGTCATTTGCCTTTTTCTGCTTTAAGTCATATATTTCCTGAATTGTTTAAGGGAGTCAGTGTGTCTAGTCTTAATTGTGAGTCTTGTCAGTTATCAAAGCATTGTAGAAACAATTACCCTTTGAGCAATAAAAGATCATCTTTTCCTTTTAATATTGTGCACTCTGATGTGTGGGGGCCTTACCACTTATCTTCTATGGAGGGCTACAGATATTTCATCATGTTTATTGATGATTTTTCTAGATTCACTTGGATATACCTAATGAAATCTCGTGAAGAAGTTCCAAGACTTGTGAGGCAATTTCATGAATTTCTTTTAACTCAGTTTGATACCAGAATTAAGATTTTCATATCTGACAATGCAAAAGAGTATTTTGAGAAGAGTCTATCCTTGTATTTCTCTGACATGGGAGTTATTCATCAAAGTTCCTGTGTTAGAACCTTCGAACAGAATGGAGTTGCTAAAAGAAAAAATAGGCATATTGTTGAAGTTGCAAGGAGCCTTTTGTTTGCCTCACATGTTCCCACAAGATTTTGGGGTGATGTTGTTCTCACTGCTACCTATCTCATAAACCGTATGCCATCTAAGGTTCTAGGGTTTAAATCCCCCTTCAGTCTTCTTCATCCAGACAAGGATCTCTTCCCGATTCCTCTCCGTGTGTTTAGCTGCACCTGTTATGTTCACATTCCAAGTGTCCAGAGACATAAGTTTGAACCAAAAGCCCACAAATGCAACTTCCTTGGTTATTCCCCCACACAAAAGGCTTACTGTTGTTTTGATCCAAAGACTAGCACTCGATATGTCTCAAGGGATTTACCTTTGATGAACTTTCTCCTTTTTATGGGTCCTCTCAGGAAGGACATTGTCAACAGGGGAAGAGTTTGTCACAAGTGTTTGCTCTTCCTCTCCCTGTCCCAGTTGAGTCTCTTGATGAGCCTGTGTCCTCACCAAATGAATCAAGGGAGGACCAGTCACTTCATTCTTCTTGTCCTAGTGCTCCTATCTCTTTACCTCCTCGCCCTACCCACAATCCCAAGGTGTATCAAAGGCAAAGGTCCAGGAATGAGCAGGTTGTTTCCCTTACAGCAGATGAGCCTCATACACTTCCAATCACAGATGAGACAACAGGTGTTGTTTTAACCTCTTTGGAACCATCTTTCCCGGATCTTGATGTTCCTATTGCTGTTAGGAAAGGAAAACAGAAGTGCACTGCACACTGCATTTCCAAACATCTTTCTTATGATCTACTTTCTCCATCATACTTTTCCTATCTCTCTTCAGTTGCTTCTAACCCTATTCCTAGGTCTGTGTCAGAAGCACTTGAGATTCTAAAATGGAAAGATGCCATGAAATCTGAAATGGATGCCCTACACAAAAATGATACTTGGGAAGTGGTGGATTTGCCTGAAGGAAAGGATCCGGTTGGTTGCAAGTGGGTCTTTACCATTAAATACCGGGCTGATGGGACTATTGAGAGGTATAAGGCCAGACTGGTTGCCAAAGGCAACACACAGACGTATGGGATTGATTACCTGGAGACCTTTGCTCCTGTTGCTAAGATGACATCTGTGAGGGTTCTCTTATCTCTGGCAGCTCACTTTGATTGGCCCCTTTATCAGTTGGATGTAAAGAATGTGTTTCTGAATGGGGACTTACATGAGGAGGTCTATATGTCTCTCCCTCCAGGAATGTATGGAAGTGATATGCAAGGAAAGGTATGCAAATTGAAGAACTCTTTATGGCCTCAAACAGTCTCCTAGATCATGGTTTGAGAAATTTAGAATAGCACTTGTTAAATTTGGCTATACTCAGACACAGTCAAATCATACTTTCTTTGTGAAGAGAAGTGAATCTCTGGCAGTATATCTCATTGTGTATATTGATGACATTGTTGTGACTGGTAATGATGCCTCAGGAATTCGTGCTCTTAAGTCTTTCCTTCGTACAGAATTTGAGATTAAGGATCTGGGGGAGTTGAGATACTTCCTTGGCATAGAAGTTGCTAGATCCAAGGATGGGATTCGTATCTCCCAAAGGAAGTATGTCCTTGACTTGCTCTCTAAAACTGGGAAGATGGGTGCTAGACCAGCTGCAACTCCTATTGATATGAGTCACAAACTTTCTGCTTCAGATGGGACATTGTTGGAAGACAAAGGGGTCTTTCAGAGACTTCTTGGGAAGCTCCTGTACTTGTGCATGACTCGGCCAGATATTGCATATGTTGTCAGTTGTATTAGCCAGTACATGCATGGCCCTCGAGATACTCATATGGCAGCTGCAGAACAAGTTTTGTGTTATTTGAAAGGCTCTCCAAGAAAAGGGATTCTGTTTACCAAGCATGGACATCTGAAACTTGAAGCCTATACTGATGCTGACTGGGTTGGAAATATTGATGATAGAAGATCTACTTCAGGGTATTGCAGTCTGGTGGCTGGTAATGTTGTCTCTTGAAGGAGCAAGAAACAATCAGTTGTGGCCCGATCCTCAGCAGAAGCAGAATATAGGGCCATGGCACATGGAGTCTCTGAACTGTTGTGGCTAAGGTCATTGATGGAAGAACTCGGGATTGATTATGACAAGCCGATGATGTTGTACTGTGATAATCAGGCTGCCATCAACATTGCCCACAACCCCGTACAACATGATAGAACTAAACATATTGAGGTTGATAGACACTTTATTCGAGAAAGAGTCTGTTCGGGTGAAGTCTGTCTTCCATTCATTACTTCTGAAGGACAATTGGCAGATTTCCTCACCGAGGGTATTCCCAAGGCAAGGCTTCAGCATGACACTGGCAAGCTGGGCATGATTAACATCTATGCTCAGCTTGAGGGGGAGTGTAGAAAAGATGGGCCAAATGGCCCATAGGCTGTTACTCTATGTTATCTTTATGTTCTTCTCTGTAATGGACCTTTTTCTGGGCCCATACTCTTCTATGCTCTGTTTTTGTAATTTCTTGTCCAACCAAGGACCTCTCTTGTAATTACTCAAAGATTAACTTAATAAAAGTGTATTAGAGTGTTAGAGAGAGGTTTAGTTCGAACCTCTCATTCTCTAACCCTCCTTGCAGCAGCTCTCTCTCTCTCTCATTCTCTAATCTTCTCTTGTTTGTTTTTCTGGTTTCTTGCACAGTCCCATACTTCTAGGGCTGTTTTTCAACTCTTTCTTCTCTGATTAATCTGAAACCAAAAGGTATACAGATCTGAACTTTATCAGCCTTTAAGCACAAGAAAGACTTGGGGCTCCATCAAAAAATATTTTTGGAAATGGAAGCACCATATAACCTTCCCTTGGATCCAAAGTTCAGGAAGGAATCTGCAACAACAAAACAGGTGAGCATTGACCAATCACCATAACAAGTTTTAAGAAAAAATGGTATTAATAATTTGTGCATGATAGGTTCATAATTTATAAACCAAGGACCATTACCTAATTTGGTCCCAGCTATTCAAGGTTTTGGGAAAGGTGAACTGGATGCAGGCCAAACCGTAACTTTTGCACAAAGTGGCTGCTCTTGTCAGCACAAGATTACCATTGCACCAAGCAACGGCCCCTTCTTGAAACAACAACTCTATAGATTGTATTATGTGACAAAAAGAGGATGCAAAAATGGACAAATGAGGTTCCCTTCATCAGCCTAGAAGAAGCCACCTACTGCATTTTCAATCTCTGTGAAGATCAGTCTGTACCAAGTGTGTAAGGCACCACAAAAATCCTGACCTATATCTTGCATACCATTGAACTCTTGACAACCCAAACCAATGAACTCCACTTCTCCAAATGTAATCTATAGCCATTAAACAACCTACGCCCTGCAGTTAGAACCTCCAAAGCCTCTATCTCTGAAAAAAGCAGAGGAAGCTCCCCTGCCCAAACTTCTGACTGTCAGGTTGGACCCACAAAACCAATAAACCATCAACCAACCTTATAACTTCACATGGCTCTGAATAGCCACCAATAAATCTGCCAACAAGGCTTCTGCAGAGGAAAGCCTTCTTAAATGGCTTAAAGAACAATATCAAAGTTAAGTTCTATGCAAATCAGTGGGTGCAAAGGGAGTTATGGAACATATGGTAACAAGTTTAAAAGATAACAAAGAACGGGGTCAGCAGTATGTCACAGCTTGCCTGAATAGAGCTACAAGGAAGTTGGAGACTAGAGGTTTCATGGGCTTTCTATAGATTTCTAGTCAAGCCTGGATTCTAGAACCTTCCAAAGTCATCTTGAAGAGTATGGAGTTCTGTGTACAGAACTTTCTAGAGTCATCTTGAGTCTTCTTGCATTGTGTGGAATGTTGTAGAGTAATGTGGAGTAGTTTTGAGTCTAGAATATGCTACCCTTATCTTTGCAAATATCTAGACAAGGAATATTCTAGGAAGATGCCTAGAAGGTTCCACTTGAGGAGGTGCAACATGTGGTTGATATAATAGGGTGGAAATTTGTGGCTAGGATAGGGAGGTGCAATGTTAGGGTAAGGAGGTGGAAAATGAACGGTTAGGATTGCACCCCAAAGGAGGTGGGAGTGCCTATAAATAGGACCCCTCCTCCATTTTTCCAAAGAGTCCCCTAAGAGAGTAAGGAGTCCAAGAGTGAGTCTTGTACCCTTATCGTTGAGTTAATAAAGAGTGCTTTTGAGCTAAACCCTTGTGAGTTCCTTTGTCTCTTAAGTCTTTAGCTTTGCCTTTGTGTGAGAATTGTGAGTGGGCCACTTGGTCCAAGAGCCAAAGAGTGTGCTCAAGGAATTAAGCTGACTTGTGGAAGCAAGGAGTGCGACTGCAAGGCAGACGTGGCTAAGAAGGAGACCAGGCATGTGACAAGTAGCTACACAAGTACCATAAAGAAAATTATCAGCTAGCTGCAAGACCTAACCACATTAAAGTGAAGAAGGAAATGATCCCAATAAAGAAGTTGGTAATTTCTTCTTATAATCTCCCAAGATCCAAAACCCCAACACCATATGGAATATCATTCTGTAAAAAGGATTCACGTTATTTCCAGAACCATTAAATCAATATAAACAGAACTTCAAAATGGAACTCGTGGTGGAGTGTCAACTAACTCAGAATGTAATATTGTTTATCCATTTTGTTTATCATGACTGCAACTAATGTAATAGCAGGAACTCAATTACTTGATGAAGCAAAATATGCATAAAAATTAGGGACTTAATGAATTCACTCAGAAAATGACTCTCAAGTAATACTGTAATAGTCAACCAACCAACTAGCCCAGGCATATCTAGTAACACTTTTGCAGGAATGCTTGCAAATTATAAAACATATGGATATTCAGTTTACTCGTACCCATAATCCAATTTTATGTTTAACCTGTCGAGGAGAGTTTCTATGGTGAGATTAACTTGTTTTAATCTCAACCAAACAGAGGAATGGGTGTTTTCTCTTCTTCTCAGCCTACAGGTTTTCTTTTTCTTTGCTGAAACTGTGTTCTAACAGGTTATAAAACTATATTGATGAAATTCTCAGATACATCAATTCAATGGATTTTCTAGGCATTTGACAGTGAGGATCTTCTCACAAGTTAGGTCAGGTCAATCTCAACTTAGCCATTGAACACATATTTTGCTCCTGGGCTCCAGGAGTTGGGCTAAAAGGAGGTAACACTTTACTTCAACATTTGTAATTTTCATTGATTTTTTGGACAAGATGAGTGTCAGTCCTGAACTTGATTTGTATTAGGGGTCATGGGTAAGATTCCCCCCTCCCCAAAAAAAGGAGCCTAGTTGTGTATCTTTCTATGGTTTGTGAAAGTTTCCCAGCATGAAGTCTATGTTGAGAAAAGGTGGGATAGAATTAGAAAAAGTTATATAAATAAACTTGGTCATGTGGAATGAAAACCACAAAAAGCACTGCATAAACAGCTATTTGGTGCAATTCAAGGCTATTAAAGTACAAGATAAAGAACATACACTAGAATTTGGACCCCCACCCCCACTGGCTCTTTCTCTTGTGCTTCTTTCTTCAAAGTTTTAACTCGAACCAGTCCCTTAGGCCTTCCTTTCCCTGTCAAAGAGATTTAGTGCAGATCAATTCCTCCTAGGGTTGGTAGTTTTTGTTGGGAAGCATTTTTGGAAACAATCAACACTAGTGATCTGATCCAAAAGAAGAGAACCAAGACATGTTTATCCCCTCACAGATGTTTTCTTTGTAAAGCTGATGGGGAGACTGGTTTCCACCTATTGGTGTCACGCCAGTTTGCAAAGACTATTTGGGAATGGGCTTCTTCCCTCTTCGGGTGTAATTGGACCCCTCCATCGAACCTGCAGAGCCTTTTTCCTTCTTCTTTTTTCAGGTGGCATCGGAAAAGGGGTAGGACTATGTGGAGATGCCTAAGGGCTGCAGTATGCTGGTCTCTATGGGAAGAAAGAAACTCTAGGATTTTCTCCGAAGTGGAGAGAAGTGCTGAAGATTTGAGAGAAATGATCTATATAAGGGTGGTATAGTGGCTGAAATCATCAGATCTATTCACAGATTATATAGTGGATGATCTGTTAAGGAATGGGGAGAGATTGCTAGATGCGCCCAGGTCCAAACAGGACTGAGCTTGTCTTGGATCCCTCCACCCTCTGGTTTTTTGAAACTGAACTTTGATGGTAGTAGTAGAGGGAACCCTGGACATTCAGGGGATGGGGGTGTGTTTAGGGCATAGTTGTCAAGGCGACACCTAGGCGACAAGGCACCCTTGAAGGCTCGCCTTGTCTAATCGCCAAGCAGTTTTCTATTGTGTGTTATAAAAAACTTTTATGTTCTTAATTTTTTGGGGTTATAATTATAAAATAGACATTTTTAAACTAAAATATTCATTCTATGTGTTTATATACTAATTTCTTTTTATTATTTTCTTATTTGTTAGTGTTTAATCAACACAAACATTGTTAAATGCTGTATTAAACCCTCAAAGACTTCAAACCCTGAACCAATAAGTAAGGAAGAATATAAAATGTTGTCCAATCAACACATTTTCTTCTTTTTCTTTACTAATTTTGTGTGTTTATATACTAATTTCTTCTTCTTCCGCCTTTTCTTTTCTTCTTTTCCTATAACAGAAATAGGGGTTCAACCCCTATTTTTTTTTTAATTTTCTTTTCTTTCTTCTTTTTCTTCTCGTGAATATGTTGGAATATGTTGATTTTCTATACCATGAAGTTTATACTTTTCTTATGAAAATTATGGATATTTATAAGGAAATATGATTATGGAACCTAGGGAACTACCCTAGGATACATGTTTTTACTTAAAAAAAAAATCCATCGCCTAGGCGACGCCTAGGCAACTAGGCGACAAGGCGCCCCCCCTGTCACCTAGCCTCACCTTGGCGCCTTGAAAACTATAGGCAACAAGGCGCCCCCCCTATCGCCTAGCCTCACCTTGGTGCCTTGAAAACTATGGTTTAGGGATGAAAATGGGAATGTTTCAGCCCTATTCTCAGATCCAATTGGGGTGGGTGATTCTCTTAGAGCTGAGATCTATGCAGTTATGGAAGGTGTCCAAAGAGCAAAGGAGATGAATATAAGAAGACTTGTAATTGAAGGGGATCCGGAGGTTGTTGTAGGGTGGCTGAATAAAGACAATACTGGATTATGGAATTACAACAATGAAAGGAGAAAGTTTAGATGGCTGGTTAAAGACATGGAAGTCAAGATCAGTTGAGTGAAGAGATCAGCTAACTCGTTTGTTGATGGGTTAGCTAAGCAAGGGGTGGCAAGGGAATCTATGTTCTAGGCTCAGTTGAAATTTTAACTTCTATTCTTGGGGGCTCAAGCCTCAGTTGGGGAGATAAGAAAGTTTATCTCCTTTTTAATTAATATTTCTGATTGATTAATGAAATGTGTTATTGATCAAAAAAAAACATGGTTTTAGGTAGTGAGAAAAGCTTTGAAAGTTTATGTTATACAGAAATCTTTCCTGTATATTGAGTGGACTAGTTTTTTTTTTTCTTTTTTGAAGGTAACTGCAAGGTTGTTTCCTGACCTCTATGCCTTGTCAAACCTTAAGAATGAACCTGTTGCTTGGGTTGGTGTGCTTTCAGACTTGGGTCTTTCTTGACACTTTGGTTTCAAAAGGGGTTTGAGAGATAACGAATGTGTTTCCCTAATGCTTTTGATCTCAACCTTGGAGAAGGTCCAATTAGACCAAAATTCAGCTGACAGTAGAATCTGGTCCCCAGCCTCAGACGGTTTATTCTCTTGTGCCTCTTTCTTCAGCCTGCTCACTCACTCTGAAACTTTGGAGGTGAACTTCCCAGTGAGAGAAATCTTGTGCAAATCAATCCCTCCTAAAGTACAAGCCTTCTGTTAGGAAGTGTTCCTAGGGAAGGTAAACACTTGTGATGTGCTACAGAAAAGAAGCCCAAACAAATGCCTCTCTCCTCATGTGTGTGTCGTTTGTAAGGCTTGTGGCAAACCCTACCCCATTTACCCTTATCCTACCCTTTTGTTTCTTGTATTTGGGGATATTTTTGTTCTCTCTTTGGATGCAGATGGGCTCCCCCACAGGATGTGGTAAGTCTTTTTAGCCCTGCTTTCCTAAGGCAACAGAAAAAAAGGGGAAAGTGTTTATGGAAGGCAGCAAGAACTGATGTGGTGTGGACTACATGGGAGGAAAGAAATATGTAGAGAAGATGGGCCGAATGGCCCATAGGCTGTTTATCTTTTATGTTCTTTGCTGTAATGGGCCTTAATCTGGGTCTATCCTTTCTTATGTTATGTCTTTTTAATTTTCTGCCCAACTAAGGGCTTCTCTATAAATTACCAAAGTTTAACTTAATAAAATAGAATTAAGGGTATAAGAGAAGAGATTATGTTCGAATATCTCTCTCTCTCTGAACCCTAGTTGCCGCCATCTTCTTCTTCATCTTCTCCCTTCTAGAATTCTGATTTCTGCTATTTTCTTGACTTTTTGCATCTTTCTAAACAGTCTATTAGCGTAGGGGTATTTCTGTCTTTATACTTATGTTGAGGTTGCTGATCTGTAATATTATGTTAGAACTAGTGTCCCTTACTTAATAAAGGGCACTTGTGTCTTTCCCATTATATTAATAATATAAAAACATGTTTGGCCGAATGGGAGAGTAATTGTTTCCCTAATTCGAACCAGACTTTTCTTCTCTCCTTTTCTCCTCCTTTCTCTCTCTCTTTCTTCCTCTTTATTCTTGACTGTTAACAAACAAACAGAACTCAAAGGCAGGCCAAATTATAACATGGTATCAGAGCTCAACTAAGCAACTCGGATCTGCCTAGATTTCTGTTCTCTGTGCACTCAATTTAGGGTTTTCCCTTGATTTCCCTGCCATCGATTGGAGATCAGGGAAAGGGCTGAAAATGAGTGATCGCCCTCTTCCCTTGGAGGTTTCTATGCCTCCAGTTGTGTCTTGTGTTGTCGGTTGCTATGGTTTCTAAGCCCTCCCCAAATCGATGTAGGGCCGATTCGTGTGGTGCAGTGGGTGTCTTGTGTGGACTGATTTTCTTCTCGTGTGGTTGTCCTTCAGGTGATGAGGTAAGAGATTTCTATGCATATTTTCTGTTATGAATCAAATAGGAAGTATGTTTCAGATCGTATGATGGGATTTCAGACTGTAGTGTGCTAGGGTTTATGCTGTTTTTTGTGTGATTCGAAGAAGTGGTGCTCATATAGTGGTGAAATTTCAGGTAGCCGTAGGGTAGGGTGTGGTGTAACGAGTGCAACTTTCAGCAATAACAAGTGCTGAAACCAGTGTGATCAAGTCGTGTGCAGTGTGCAGAATTCAGTGATAACAGAATTCAGCAATGGGAGATAACAGTGATAGCAAATCTAATGTGATGATACCTACTAACTACCTGAATGTTCAAATGACCTCCATTAAACTGAATGGGGAGAATTATGTCCCTTGGGCTAAATCTATTGAAGTTTTTCTGAAGGCAAAGAAGAAGGCGAAACACATAAGAGAGGAGAAACCCTCCACTAATTCTCATGAGTATGAAGATTGGGAACAAGAGGATGCACAGATTATCACATGGTTATGGAATAGTATGGAACCCAGGATTAGTGTAAATTTCATGTTTCTTGACACTGCCAAAGATGTGTGGGACCATGCTAAGAAATTGTAATCTGGTCAAGACAATACAACTAGGGTATATCAGCTGTATCAGGAATACTTTAATCTGCAACAGGGCAATCAGAGTCTTGAGGAGTACTATGCCAGTATGAGAAACATCCGTAATGAGTTGAATGTTTATCACCCCCTCACTTCTGATGTCAAGATTCAGCAACAACAGAGAGAACAGCTTGATGTGACTTTCAACAACAATAGAGAGAACAGCTTGATGTGACTCGATTTTTGGTGGGGTTGAAATCTGAGTATGAACCAGTACGGGCTCAGATACTAGGAGGATCAGCTCTTCCTTGTTTAGAAGAGGTGTTTGCTCAACTTCGGAGGACTTCTATTAGATCTACTGAGAACTCTAATGTCTCAGACAGATCAGCCTTTGCAATGTCGAGAGGTCGTGGTGTTAGAGGTGGAGCTCGAGGAGCTCAATCTAGCCGTGGTGGTAGCAGTGGTCCGGTATATGGCCGAAGTGGCAGTGGTGGACCTACATATAACCATGGTGGTGGTCGTACTGGAGGCAGAGATTCAGGGGGAGCCCGTGGTAGAGGACGTGGCTCGGGTCCGAGGAGGTGTACTCATTGTGGTATGGATGGACATACCATTAATTATTGCTATGACTTGCATGGTCCACCCTCAACCTGGGCAATTCATGCCATGACTAGTGATACCAGTTCCAGTTTTAGACAGGAGAATGGTTCAGCTGATCAGATGCCTCCTACATCCATAGATGGTCCCGAGAAGGAGATGGTGAGTGTTCCCCGTGATGAGTTAGAGAGGTTTGTCCAATCCACGTCTCAGCAGAACACGGCTACTTTCGCACACTCAGGTATGGCTTGTTTGGCAACCACACCCAATCCTTGGATTATTGACTCTAGAGCCTCTGATCACATGACCGGAACTCTAGGTGTGTTTTCCTCCCTCTCTCATTGCTCAACATCACAATCTATTACCCTTGCTAAGGGTTCCACAACCTCCATTTGTGGTGTTGGTAATGTTGACTTGGACCCTGTATCCCTGTCCTCAGTTTTGTATGTTCCTAAATTTCCGTTTAATCTTATGTCTGTTAGTAAGCTGACCAAGTCACTTAATTGTTCCATTACCTTTTACCCTTCTATGTGTGTTTTTCAGGATCTCAAGACAAGGATGAAGATTGGTGGAGGGCATGAAGTCGGTGGACTATACTATCTTGACGGTGGTGAAAGAACATCAACAGCGCTCCAGTCATCTGTCTCTCCTCTCCAGTGGCACTGTCGATTTGGTCATCCTTCGCTGAAAGTTTTGAAATCTTTGGTTCCTTCGTTGAGTCAACTTTCTGTTTTAGATTGTGAGTCGTGTCAGTTTGGGAAACACCATCTGTCTCTCCTCTCCAGTGTCAGTTTGCTAAGGGTTCCACATCCTCCATTTGTGGTGTTGGTAATGTTGACCTGGACCCTGTATCCCTGTCCTCAGTTTTGTATGTTCCTAAATTTCCGTTTAATCTTATGTCTGTTAGTAAGCTGACCAAGTCACTTAATTGTTCCATTACCTTTTACCCTTCTATGTGTGTTTTTCAGTATCTCAAGACAAGGATGAAGATTGGTGGAGGGCATGAAGCCGGTGGACTATACTATCTTGACGGTGGTGAAAGAACATCAACAGCTCTCCAGTCATCTGTCTCTCCTCTCCAGTGGCACTGTCGATTTGGTCATCCTTTGCTGAAAGTTTTGAAATCTTTGGTTCCTTCGTTGAGTCAACTTTCTGTTTTAGATTGTGAGTCGTGTCAGTTTGGGAAACACCATCGTGTTCCCTTTAATTCTAGGGTTGATAACCGTGTGTCGAGTCCTTTTTCTTTGATTCACTCAGATGTTTGGGGTCCTTATAAAGTGATGTCATACAATGGATATAAATATTTTGTTATTTTTGTTGATGACTTTTCAATGATGATGTGGCTCTATTTAATGAAAGAAAGAAGTGAATTGTTTACCATCTTCCAGAAATTTTATGCTGAGATTCGCAATCAATTTGGTGTTCACATTAAAATTTTTCGTTCTAATAATGGCCGTGAATATTTATCTTCATCATTTCAAGAATACTTAGACCAACATGGCATTATACATCAGACCTCATGTACCTACACCCCACAACAAAATGGGGTGGCTGAGAGAAAGAATCGGCATCTCTTAGAAACAGCACGATCCCTCATGCATTACATGAATGTTCCCAAACCCTTTTGGAGTGATGTGGTGCTTACCTCTTGCTTCTTGATTAATCGGATGCCCACATCTATCCTTGATGGTCATTCTCCATTTAATGTCTTGTTTCCCACCTTGTCTCCGTTTCCACTTTCTCCTCAGGTAATTTGGTGTGTCTGCTTCGTCCATAATCTAGGCCTCGGGAACGACAAGTTAGATGCACGATCCCTTAAGTGCATCTTCCTTGGCTATTCTCAGACCCAGAAAGGGTACAAGTGTTACCATCCTAGTTCTTGCCATTCCTTTGTGTGTGCTGATGTCACCTTCTTTGAGTCAACTCCGTTCTTCTTGGGGTCCGGTGGTGCTTCTTCCTCCTCATCGCCTCCTCCTCTTCCACTTCTAGTTGTCGATCATCTTCCTCTTGTTCTAGCCGTGACTAAGTCCTTGCCTCCAGTGCCACCACCTGTTGAACACCCACCTATCCGTCAAGTGTATACACATCGCCCACGTGTACCGGCTACTACCCCTCCAGCTCCATCACCGTCGACAGATCCGGCTCCAGGCCCAAACCCAGTATCTGATCTTGATCTTCCCATTGCCTTGCGGAAAGGTAAACACACTTGCACCCTTCATCCTATTTCTAATCATGTTTCACTTACTCACCTTTCTGCCTCCCATCGCCAGTTTATCTCTTTGTTATCCTCAGTGGTTGTCCCTAAGGATGTCCAGGAAGCCCTTGCCTCTCCAGGGTGGTGTCATGCAATGGAAGAGGAGTTCTCAGCTCTACGTCATAATCATACTTGGGACCTCACCGCTCTTCCTCCTGGGAAGCAAGTTGTCGGTTGTAAGTGGGTTTATACCGTTAAGTATTTGCCTGATGGTAGTGTTGAGCGCCTGAAAGCGCGATTGGTTGCAAAAGGGTACTCCCAAACCTATGGTATTGACTACACAGAGACCTCCCCGGTTGCTAAGATAGGGTCGGTTCATGTTGTGATCTCTCTTGCAGCTATGTATGATTGGCCCCTATATCAGCTTGATATCAAAAATGCCTTTTTGCGTGGTGATTTGCTCGAGGAGGTCTACATGGAGCAACCACCTGGGTTTGTTGCTCAGGGGGAGGATGGTAAGGTATGCAGACTAAAGAAGGCTATATATGGGCTTAAACAGTCGCCTCGAGCATAGTTTGGTAGGTTCAGTGAGGTGGTAAAGAAGTTTGGTATGAAACAGTGCCAAGTTGATCATTCCGTTTTCAGTCATTACTCTCCGACAGGAAAAATACTATTGGTGGTGTATATAGATGATATTGTTATTACCGGGAATGATAAAATGGGCATTGACAGGTTGAAGACTTTTCTACAGGAACATTTTCAGACAAAGGACCTTGGTAAATTGAAATATTTCTTGGGCATAGAGGTAGCAAGATCTAAACATGGTATTAATTTGTGTCAGAGGAAATATGTGCTTGATTTGCTGGAAGAAACAGGTTTGTTAGGTGCTAAACCAACTGAGACACCTATGGAAAGAAATACTAGGCTGAGCAGTGATATGGGTGAAGTGTTTGAAGACCCTGGCAGATACCGGCGACTTGTAGGTAAACTGAACTACCTAACCATTACTCGGCTAGACATTTCATTTGCGGTTAGTGTGGTAAGTCAGTTCATGCAGAAACCTTTGGTTCCTCATTGCATTGCGATTTTAAGAATTGTGAGGTATTTAAAAGGAGCCCCTGGTCATGGTTTGATATACAAAAGTGGTGGAAAACTTGAAATAGAAGGGTATACTGATGCTGACTAGGCCGGTTCTCTGTCTGATAGGCGGTCTACCACAGGTTATTGCACTTTTCTAGGGGTAATCTAGTGACATGGAAAAGTAAGAAGCAGACAATCGTGGCAAGAAGCAGTGCAGAGGCAGAATATAGAGTTATGGCACATACTGCTTGTGAATTAGTGTGGCTAAGGAACCTTCTACAAGAGATAAGATACGACATTAGTACTCCAATGAAGCTCTATTGTGACAATCAGGCTGCAATTCATATTTCTTCTAATCCGGTGTTTCATGAAAGAACCAAGCACATTGAGGTTGACTGTCACTTTGTGAGAGAGAAGGTGCTGAATGGAGTGATAGACACTACATACATTAATACGGGAGACCAGTGGGCAGACTTATTTACAAAATGGTTGAGTCGGGGAAGAGTGGACTACATATGTAACAAGCTGGGATTATATGATATATACTCACCAGCTTGAGGGGGAGTGTTAGGGTAGGGGTATTTCTGTCTTTATACTTATGTTGAGGTTGTTGATCTGTAATATTATGTTAGAACTAGTGTCCCTTACTTAATAAAGGGCATTTATGTCTTTTCCATTATATTAATAAAAAAACATGTCTGGCCGGATGGGAGAGTGATTTTTTCCCTAATTCGAACCAGACTTTTCTTCTCTCCTTTTCTCCTCCTTTCTCTCTCTCTTTCTTCCTTCTTTCTTCCTCTTTCTTCTTGACTGTTAACAGACAAACAGAACTCAAAGACAGGCTGAATTATAACACAATCCTTTTCTCTCAAAGGCTATTTTTCTTCTTGGTATCAGAGCAGGCTCGTTTTTCTTACTTTTTCATCTTTTTTTTTCCCATACAGTGTGTATGGAGAACTGAATCGTATGAATAGTTAGACACCTTTTTCAGCCCAGTTATTAGTGGTTTCTGGAGAGAGGACTGACTTTGTCGCCCCCTTGACAGATTTAGGGGTGTTGCCCGAAACCCTAATTTTCTAGATAAATCTAATTGCGGGCCCCACAGGGAGTTTGACCTGGGCGCTCAGTGACTGAAGGCTTTCTTATTCTCCTTCTTGAAGATCGAATCAAGTGGTTTGGTGTTCTGTGAAGTCTACAAGGAGCGGCTGACTTTTCTTTGTTTCTCCCAGCTTCCAGGTGTGACACAGATTTCTGGTACGGCTGCATAGAGGTTGGCTCACAACACAATTTTTGTTCTGTCTTCATTTGGTGTTTTTCGAAGTTACTTGAAATCTTTTTTGAGGTGTTTAAGAAGATGAACCCATCAGACATTGAAAACAAACATGTTGAATCCGGACAGGTTCCAAGAGCCTCTGTAGACTCTCTACCAGCTATGACCATAGTCAAGCTGGATGGAACTAATTATCTGGCTTGGTCACAATCAGTAAAGATTCATATTTGTAGTAGAGGCAAGTGGGGGGTTTCAACTCTGGGAGCAAAAAGGCTCCTTCGGAAGATGACCCATCATATGAAAAGTGGGTGCAAGAAAATTATATTGTTATTGGGTGGCTTGTAAATTCAATGCAACCACAGATTAGTCAGCACTATTTGTGGATGAATTCAGCAAAGGAAATTTGGGATAGTGTTGCTGAAACCTATTCCCAAAAATTAAATGTGGCCAGAGCTTACAAGTTGAGAAGTGATGTGAAGAATTTAAAACAGGGGGAGAAACCATTAGCTGTACACTTCTCAACACTAAAGTCTTTATGGCAAGAAATAGATTTGATAGATAGAGGTTGTAACCTGGGACACCACTAATGATGCTGAGACCTACAGAAAACTGGTTGAGAGAAATAGGGTGTTTGAGTTCTTGACAGGACTAAATCAAGAGCATGATATTACAAAACAAAATATTATATCCAAGTATAGTGTCTCAATGTCTCAGGCATATGCCTTGGTAAGTAGTGAAGAAAGCAGGAGACTTGTCCAGGTCCAAGGGGCTGGTCTTAATGATCACTTTGCTAATATGGGAGTGAAACCAAAGGGGGTTGCAGGAACTCCAAGTAGCTAAGGGAAGAAAGAGATTGTCTGTGAATACTGTAAAAAGCCAAAACACACTAAAGACAAGGGCTGGAAATTGCATTCTAAGCTACTACCACTTCGGTTCCAAAAGAAGCCTGATAATAAAAGGGCAGGGAGTGCTAATGTTGCTGTTGGTTCAGATAGTGACAGGTACCAAACTGAAGAGATGTCGGCTAGTGTGCAGTTAGCTGCTATGAAGGCTGAATATGAGAAGTTTGGGGGGATGATTAGTCACCTAGAGGGTGTGACCTCTTCTTCCAACCCTTCAGAGAACTCAACCTCTTCTGCATTTGCTCATTCAGGTATACGGGTTTCTGCCAATCATGCAACCATTTCAGGTAATCGTAGGATCCCTTGGATTATTGATTCTGGTGCTTCTGATCATATGACCAGTCTTTCTACTTTGTTTGTTTCATATGATTTACTTCCTAAACATGACAAAATCACCCTGGCCGATGGCTCTCTTGCCACTATCTCCGGCAAGGGAACCATCAAGGCTACAGACTCCTTGGTTCTTCCTTCTGCTCTTCATGTTCCTAGACTAAATACAAACCTGTTACTTGTAAGTAGCCTAATTAAGTCATTAAACTGTTGTGTAACCTTCTTCCCTTCCTATTGTGTTTTTCAGGATCTGGAGTCTCAGGAGGTGATTGGGAGTGGCCGTGAGGCGAATGGAATATACCTGCTAGATACTCCTGGATAGTGCCATGAACAGCCCGAAAAAGCTGCTTTTTGGTCTACATCTACAGAGTCTATCAGTCGAGTCATGTTATGTCATTTTCGTTTGGGTCATCTTTCTTTTTCTGCATTGAGTCATTTATTCCCAGAACTGTTTAAGGGAATTAGTTTGTCCAGTCTTCATTGTGAGTCTTGTGAACTGTCAAAACATTGTAGAAACAGTTATCCTTTGAGTAATAAAAGATCTTCTTCTCCTTTTAATATTGTGCACTCTGATGCGTGGGGGCCTTACCATTTACCCTCTATGAGTGGATACAAATATTTTATCTTGTTCATTGATGACTTTTCCCGGTTCACTTGGAGATTTTTGATGAAATCCCATGATGAAGTTCCCAGACTTGTGAGACAATTCCATGAATTTGTCCGACAATGCAAAAGAATATTTTGAGAAAAACTTGTCCTGCTATCTCACTAATTTAGGGGTTATTCATCAAAGCTCCTGTGTTAGGACCCCATAACAGAATGGAGTTGCTGAAAGGAAAAATAGACATATTGTTGAAGTTGCAAGGAGTATCCTATTTGCCTCACATGTCCCTACAAAATTTTGGAGTGATGTTGTTCTCACTGCTACCTACCTTATAAACCGTATGCCATCCAGGGTTTTAGGTTTTAAGTCT
This sequence comes from Nelumbo nucifera, assembly GCF_055504915.1. NCBI lineage: Eukaryota > Viridiplantae > Streptophyta > Magnoliopsida > Proteales > Nelumbonaceae > Nelumbo > Nelumbo nucifera. The sequence continues at coordinate 41,181,084 of NC_142649.1, forward strand.
CCCTTCAGCCTCCTTCATCCGGACAAGGATCTTTTCCCCATTCCTCTTCGTGTCTTTGGCTGCACCTGTTATGTACATATTCCAAGTGTCCAAAGACATAAATTTGAACCAAAAGCCCACAAGTGTATCTTCCTTTGTTATTCCCCCACACAGAAGGGTTACTGTTGTTTTGATCCGAAAACTGGCACTCGGTATGTCTTAATGGATGTCACCTTTGATGAGCTTTCTTCCTTTCATGGTTCCTCTCTGGAGAGACATTGTCCAAAAGGGGAGGATTTGTCACAGGTGTTTGCTCTTCCTCTTCCTGTCCCAGTTGAGTCTTTTGATGAGTCTAATCCTCCTTCAAATGAATCAAGGGAGGATCAGTCACTTCACTCTGATTCCAGTGTTCCTATTCCTCCCCCTTTACCTCATCACCCTCTTTTTAATCCCATGATGTATCAAAGGCAAAGAACCAGAAATGAGCAGGTTGTTTCCCCTACCACACATGAGCCTAATGCACTTCTAGTTACAGATGAGACAACAGGTACTGTTACAGCTCCTTTGGTGCCATCCTTTCTAGACCTTGATATCCCCATTGCTATTAGGAAAGGAAAAAGGAAGTGTACTGCACATTGCATTTCCAAACACCTTTCCTATAGTTTGCTCTCTCCTTCATATTTTGCCTACCTTTCTTCTGTTGCCTCTAACCCAATTCCCATGTCTGTGTCAGAAGCTCTTAATATTCCAGAATGGAGGGATGCTATGAGAACAGAAATTGATGCCCTGCACAAGAATGACACTTGGGAAGTGGTTGATATGCCTAAAGGGAAGGATCCAGTAGGATGTAAGTGGGTCTTTACTATAAAATATCATGCTGATGGCACCATTGAAAGGTACAAGGCTAGGTTGGTTGCAAAAGGCTATACACAGACATATGGGATTAATTATCTAAAGACCTTTGTCCCTGTTGCTAAGATGACTTCTGTGAGAGTTCTTCTATCTTTGGCTGCACACTCAGACTGGCCACTTTATCAACTGGATGTAAAGAATGCTTTTTTGAATGGAGAATTACATGAGGAGGTTTATATGTCTCTTCCTCCAGGGATGTATGAAACAAATATGAAAGGAAAGATCTACAGGCTGAAGAGATCTCTTTATAGACTCAAACAGTCCCCTAGAGCATGGTTTGAAAGGTTTAGGGCTGCCCTTGTTAGCTTTGGCTATGTACAGACACAGTCTGATCATACACTCTTTGTGAAGAGGAGAAGATTCTTTGTTGTTTACCTGATTGTGTATGTTGATGATATTGTTGTGACTGGTAATGATGTCTCTAGAATTAATGATCTCAAAGCTTTCCTTCATACAGAGTTTGAGATCAAAGATCTAGGGGAATTGAGATACTTTCTTGGCATAGAAGTTGCTAGATCCAAGGATGGGATTCTTATCTCTCAGAGGAAATATGTTCTTGATTTGCTCACTGGAACAGGGAAGATGGGTGCTAGACCAGTTGCTACTCCTATTGATATGAGCCATAAACTCTCTACTTCAAATGGAATATTGTTAAAGGACAAGGGAATCTTCCAGAGACTAATTGGAAAACTTCTTTATCTATGCATCAGTCAGTTCATGCATGCCCCCATGGTAGCAGCAAAACGAATTCTGTGTTATTTGAAGGGCTCCCCTAGAAAGGGAATTCTATTTGCCAAGCATGGCCATATGAAACTTGAAGCCTACACAAATGCTAAATGGGCTGGAAACATTGATGACAGAAGATCTACCTCTGGGTATTGTAGCTTGGTGGCTGGTAACATTGTCTCTTGGAGAAGCAAGAAACAATCTGTTGTTGCTCAATCTTCAGCCGAAGCTGAATACCGAGCCATGGCACATGGAGTTTCTGAACTATTGTGGCTTAAATCATTGATGGAGGAACTGGGTATTGAGCATGATAAGCCAATGATGTTATACTGTGATAATCAGGCCGCCATCAACATTGCTCACAACCTAGTGCAACATGACAGAACTAAGCATATTGAAGTTGATAGACACTTCATCCGAGAAAGAGTGGCTTCTGGTGAAGTGTGTCTACCTTTCATCACCTCTGAAGGACAGTTAGCAGATTTCCTCACCAAGGGCATTCCCAAGGCTAAACTTCAGCATGATACTGGCAAGCTTGGCATGATTGACATCTATGCTCAGCTTGAGGGGGAGGGTAGAGAAGATGGGCCGAATGGCCCATAGGCTGTTTATCTTTTGTGTTCTTTGCTGTAATGGGCCTTAATCTGGGCCTATCATTTCTTATGTTATGTCTTTTTAATTTTCTGCCCAACTAAGGGCTTCTCTGTAAATTACCAAAGTTTAACTTAGTAAAATAGAATTAAGGGTGTAAGAGAAGAGATTATGTTCGAATATCTCTCTCTGAACCCTAGTTGCCGCCATCTTCTTCTTCATCTTCTCCCTTCTAGAATTCTGATTTCTGCTATTTTCTTTTGACTTTTTGCATCTTTCTAAACAGTCCTTTTCTCTCAAAGGCTATTTTTCTTCTAAATCAAAGAATTTTCTTTGAAAAAATACAGATCAAAGGAGGAAGTCATTGAAGCCATAAAAATCAGAGCTGCTCATTGCGTGATGACCGTGGAACTATTCAAGAACTTCCCCACAAATGACATTCTCAGGAACTAAAACGAAGTGGCACAAACAGATGTACCAAAAGAAATCATGAGAGTGGAGTGGAAAACACCTGCATTAAATAAACTAAAACTAAACTTTGATGGGAGTTCCTTTGGCAACCCAGGAAGGGCAGGTATAGGGGGTGTGTTTAGAAATCATCAAGAAGTTGCGGCACTATTCTCAGGACCAATAGGTATTGGTGACTCAATTCAGACTGAAACTATGGCTCTCCTACAAGGCTTAAAGCTGGCTGAGTGGATCGGGGCAACAGATTTAGAAATTGAAGGAGATTCACTACTGTTCATTTCTTGGGCAAAGCAAATCACTTCAGCACTTGGAAGCTAAAATTTATCTTTAGGGAAATTGACCTACTTGCAAGGAGGTTCAATTATCAGGTTGTTTGGGTGAAAAGGACTGCAAATGGTTTGGCGGATACCCTAGCAAAACAGGGAGCAGATAGACCTACTTTGTTCTGGGCAATGTTGTAATAGTTTGTAGCTTGGGTTATTGCAGTGCTGATACCTATCTCTTGTACCTTAACATTATCATTGAAATTAATAAAGACTTATTTGCTAATCAAAAAAAAATAAAAAAGGTAACTGCAAGGTTGCATTAAAAAAGGGGAATTTAGGATAACATTCAGAATAAAAGCATAAGCCTTCACCAATTAATTGATTAATCTCCTCAACATCCTTATGTACTAAATGCCACTTCATGCCAATTGAAATATTTTGGAAACAATGATGACAGAATAGTTACCTAAATTCAGACCATATCTCAGATGCAAAGCCTGCCGGAAAGAACTTCCGGCAGGATCGAACAAGGGATGTCACAGTCTCAAAATGTCGTTGCCTCAATCTCCACCCTTCAGGGCCTGTGTTTCTGTAAGAGAAATGCAAATGTCTAGGTTAAAATCATATACAGCTTCATAAAACTAGGACAATAAGCCAGAAGAATAAAGGCAATATGATTGCATTAATGGTGAATAGATTTTTTGTTAAAATTATATACAACTTAATAAAACTAGAACTAGAATCCAGAAGAATAAAGGTCAAATTATTTTTTTGACAATAGCATTACTGGTGAAGAAATTTCTATAAATGATAATAAGGCTCAGTTTGTTCGCACTTTGCAGTGAAAATTCCATTTCCATTGGTGTAGATGTATGAGAGTGCTGTTGTGTGAGTAGTCTATATATACAACTCAATAAAACTAGAACTAGAATCCAGAAGAATAAAGATCAAATTATTTTTTTGACAATAGCATTACTGGTGAAGAAATTTCTATAAATGATAATAAGGCTCAGTTTGTTTGCACTTTGCAGTGCAAATTCCATTTCCATTGGTGTAAATGTATGAGAGTGCTGTTGTGTGAGTAGTCTATTTAATTGAGGGTATTATTGTCCTTTTATATGTTTCTTGTATAGTTGTATTAAGGGGCTTAAATGTAATTGATGCACTCCAGTATAAATACAAATGAAAAGGGGAACATCCCCTTGTGAAGGGAATGATGTATCATATTCTGTAGTCCCTGTTGTATTGTATTTTCCTTCTTGTTATTTTCTTCTTTAGTCCTATGAGGGCTTTTGTGAAATATTTATTTTCTTCTTTAGTCCTGTAAGGGCTTTTCTGTAAATATCTTTTATTTCATATATATATATATATATATATATATATATATATATATATATATATATATATATATATATAGCTGGCTCTTGGGGTGGGGTCGATTGATTCAGTTTTTCACCCCAGAACTGTGTTTTCTTCTCTTGTACGAACTGGTTGTATGGCATGGTATCAGAGCAGGTTGCTCTATAGACTGTATGTGCGACATGTTCACTTACTAATTTCTCAAGCTTGCAGGTCTCTGGACTCATCAACTGAAGATAGGGTTGTTTTGATCAGCCCTAAACCTGGGTTACCCTGTTCTGCAATTTCAGCAAGAGAAGACCTAACAGAACTCTCCGGAAAGGCTTATGTTTGAAGTGAAAATTTACTGGCTGTGTCACCCAGACCAAGTTTACCTATTCAGAAAGTTACAGTGAAAGAGGACAAGTATTGGGGGAGTTCTGTTCTCCTCTCTAGGGTGGCAGTTTCTGAAAACCTGCACACACCAGGTTGGCGAATCCCCTCTTCTGTTCACTCAGATTGTTTTTCTTCTTCTTGGACCCTAGATTTGGTATCGCCCTAGGGATTTCCTACTACTCAACTGCTCTGCTGAAGTTCTAAATCAGTTCTGGGGCGATTCTATTCCTCTCTTCAGTTTGGCAGCCTGAAACACTACTGAGTTGACTGTCAACACTAGGAACTACCAAGTTGGATCTGTTCTGGCATTTTCTTGGAGGATTTCAATTCCTCTATAGAGAGAAACATTTCTAGACTGTGCTACTGAAGTTGGGTGATTACACATATCCTCTGGACCGGTTTTTCTGCTGTTTCTCTGTATTGCTTGCTGTTTTTTTTATTATGAGAAATTCATTTGTTTGGATGTTGGGGTCTTGATTTCAGCATTTGCATTGTTTCTGGAATCAAGTGTAGTGATTAACAAGCTTGGCAATTAAATACCAGTGCTGTAATTTGTTTCTCTGGACTATTTTTCTTGGACTGAAATGGCTGAGAAGGTAAAAGTTATTACAGTGAAGTTTGATGGAATCAACTACAGTATGTGGAAGTTCCATTCAACTTCTTTGTTGAAGGAAAGGGTCTTGAAGGCTATTTGAATGGAACAGTTAGTAAACCTGATGAAACAAACACTAAGGCCTTTACACAATAGAAACTTGACAATGGGAAATTAGTCTCCTGGATTCTAAGGTCCATTGTACCTCACATTTCTGTTCCCATGAGAAGATTGCGAACAGCCTATGAGATGTATTTCCTTTGAAGAAGGTTTATCATCAGTCCAACCTGTCAAGATAATATCAGATTGAGTCTGAGATCTTTGCCTATTGCCAAGGGGATAAAAAGATACAGGAGTACTATGCAGGCTTCACTGATGGGTAGAAGATGAACTGGTTAACACTGACCCCTCTGATACCCCAAAGTGTGTTAAGTATCTACAGAAGCATTGTTAGAATAGAAAAGAACTAGTTCCTTATGAGACTAAGACCTAAATATGAAATAATCAGGTCTAATATCTTGAGTAGAGGTACCCTTCTAGATTTAGACTCTATGATGGAAGAGTTGTTGAGGGAAGAAACCAGACTCATGACTGCTACAAACATAGAGGGGAGGCAACTTGACTCAAGGGCTGAGACTACTTTCATTGCACACAGGAATAAGAAATCTGGTGGAAAGGATTTTTCAAAGGCCCAACGTTATGAATGTAAGGGGTTTAGACATATAGCTTCACACTACATGAAGAAGAATGTATGCACTTACTGCAAACAGCATGGTCATACCATTCCAGACTGCCCAATTTGTCCCTCCAAGGGTACTATGAAGAAGAATCAACCACAAGCTTATCAGGTGTCTGAGGGTCAGACAACCGATGCCTCTACTGCCAAAGGTGAATCTTCTACTCCCATGAATAAGGAAAAAATATGGCAACTAGTATCCTCTGCTACCTCATATGCCTTTTCTGCTATTGGCCTATCTGGTGAGTTCTCTGGTTACTACTCTTCTCCCTCTCATGCTTTTTTTTTATCAGTAACTCACAGATTTTATTAAAATTAGAAGAGAAAAAGCACAGGTACAAGAAGAGGGAGATAAACACTCTAAACTCACCTAATCAAAACAACAAAACAAGAGAACAATTACAAGATAGCCCAGAACAAAGAGTCCTTATATACCCCTTGTTTAGCTAATCCATCAGCAAAGGAATTAGCACTGCTTTTAACCCAAATCAACTTCACCTCAATGTTCTTGGTTAACCAATTAAATTTCCTCTTCTCATTGCTGTAGTTCCAAAAATTAGCAGTATCATTTCTCAGCCAATCCACTACCAGTTTAGACCGCCTTCTATGACCAAATTGGTGATTTTCAGTTCAATTTCCCTTTGAGTTCCTTCAATAACAGTTGAAATCTCAGCTTTAAGAGAATCACCCAAACCAATTGCCCCCGAAAAGAGAGCAATTATCACTCCCTCCTCACTTCTTAAGACACCCCCAATACCTGATGGACCCAGATTACCCATGCTACTTCCATCAAAATTAAGTTTAACAAAACCACTGGGAGGAGGAGTCCAAGAGGTTAAGGATGTGCTTTGACCGGAGCTGAACTTGCAATTTCCTTCCAATTTCTGAGCAAATCATCCTCTGAAAAGTCTTTAAAAAGAGCCAAAGACTTCAGCCAGTGTACCGCTCTGATCTGAATCAGCTCCAAAATTTCTAGCAGTCTTCTTTCCCTATCTAAGAAGGGAACTAATCCTTCAAGGGAGAATCCCCAATCCCGACTTCTTCCCAAAATTTAATGAGGTTACCGGAGTGCAAATTGTACCTTGTCCACGGAGTGAAGAGAGGCAAAGAAACTTGAATAGCTTTCCATGGAGAAGCTCTTGTAGTCCTAGCCAAAATTCCAGCATCTCATCCATTGCTTGCGAGCCCATGAATACTCTCCACGATCTTTACCCACAACCTCTATTTCTCTAGGGGAAACCTCCATAACCACTTACCCAACAAAGCCACACTCCTCTTCTAAATATTCCCTAACCCTAGTCCTCCACATTCTTTGCTTCTGCTCACCAAATCCCACCTAATCCTATGATCCTTTTTCTCCTCACCTAGGTCCCATAGAAAATCCCTCATTAATTTTTCCAACCTTCTGGAAATCCTCCCTGGCATTTTAAAAATTGACAAAAAATATATTGGAAGGTTAGCAAGGGTAGATTTTACCAATGTGGCTCTCCCTCCCAAGGACAAGTAATTCCTCTTCCAAGAGGCTAGCCGCTTCTCAAATCTCTCTACCACCAAATCCCAGAAGTTTTGTCTCATTGGATTATCCCCGAGAGGCAACCCCAAGTACTTCACTGGCCAATTGGACACTACACACACTAAAATGTCTGCACACTTCTTCCACCTCTCTCTCCTACAAGTTTACCCCTACTATACAGCTTTTGTCAAGGTTCACTTTTAGATTCAACATTTGCTCAAACAGTTGTATGCTAAGTTTCAAATTCCTAAACCATCTCTGCAATCACCTGCTTCACAAAAGAGGACTGTATCATCCGCAAATTGTAGATGAGTTAAAGGTACCCCATCCTTACCAACTCTCCAGTCTTTTATTAGGTTCCTCGAGTCTGCTCTAGAGACCAGTCTTCCCACGACATCTACTATCAAAGTAAACAAAAACAGAGATAGGGGATCTCCTTGCCTTATTCCTCTTAGAGCTGGGAAGAAATCCACCACTGTCCCATTCACCAAAATGGAGTAGTGACAAGACCTAACACACCCCATCACCCACATACACCATCTCTCTCCAAAACCATAGTTTAGCATTACCTGGAGAAAAAATGACTAATCCACTAAATCATACGCATTTTCCAAGTCCAACTTACATACCACACCCTTCTTCCCCAATCTTTTGAAATCCTCCACACTTTCATTTGCTATCAGAATTTGGTCAATAATCTGTCTTCCCTCGACAAAAGCTCCTTGGTTAGGTTCAATAATATTGGGGAGGACTTTCCTAATCCTACAAGCCATCACCTTTGCTATGATCTTATAAAGACTATTCACCAAGCTGATCGACCTGAAATCTCTTGGCGGAATGGCATCTTTCTTCTTGGCATGGTTTAAAATGTCCCTAATTTCCCTAATATTTCCATTTCCATGGGTAGCGACACGAAATTTTACTAGAATCGACATTTCCCCAATGAACACCAACACTATGTGGAGTGCAAGAGATAGTTTCCACGACATACTTCCATTTCCACTTCCATGGGTAACAACATGAAATTTTACTGGAATTGACATATTCCCCATTGAACACTACCAATACTGTGTGGAGTACAAGAGATAGTATTATAACATAATTTGGTAACAATATTGTAGGTATGTGAAGTAGCAAGTTATTGTCCACCTAACTTATATGATTACCACTTTGAGCTAACTCAATATTCATTTCAGATATAAAGTTAAATATTAGTTTTTGTTTGTGTAATAGATTATTTGGTTAATCTATTACAACCATTTACATTTTCTATGAGTTCAAATTTTGCTTTGACTCATTCTATCATGAAGCTTCAAATCTTAAGGTTTATAGGTCAACTTTAGAATATATTCTTTTATCCATAACCTTAGTTTCTTATCTTTGTTTAATGATTTAGAAAAAGATAATAATTTAAAAAGGTGTGCTTATGTTTCTTTTATCATTTCATAAAATAACATTCTATATTTTGCACATTTTACAATGTTTCCACCATATCTAGTGTAATAGATTATTTGGTTAATCTATTACAACCATTTACATTTTCTATGAGTTCAAATTTTTCTTTGACTCATTCTATCATGAAGCTCCGAATCTTAAGGTTTATAGGGCAACTTTAGAATATATTCTTTTATCTATAACCTTAGTTTCTTATCTTTGTTCAATGATTTAGAATAAGATAATAATTTAAAAAGGTGTGCTTATGCTTATTTTATCATTTCATAAAATAACATTCTATATTTTGCACATTTTACAATGTTTCCACCATATCTATAATTTTTACAATATTTTCATACGATATTTCCGACATTTCCAACATGTTTCTTTATTTGGATGACTGACATTTCCACCGACATCGACATTTCAAACCATGCTTCTTGGGAATTAAGGCCACAAAAGTGGAGTTCAAGCTAGGATTAATTACTCCCCTTCTGTAGAATTCCTCAAAGACTCCCACGATGTCCTCCTTTAGTATATCCCAACAGTCCTGATACAAGGCCAATGTGAACCCATCTGGACCTGGAGCTTTGGAGCAATTCATAGAGAAAACTGCCTCTTGGATTTCTTCCAACTCAAACTTTCTTTCTAACCAAACTCTCACCTCAGAATTCAGCCTAGGCCATTCCAAACCTTCAATCCGCACTAGGATTCAGAGGCTTCCTAAAAATTGATCTAAAATGATTTGCAAAAGCCTCTACTATTTCATTTTGATGAACTAAGGTGGCACCCTCCACCTCTAACTTGGAAACGAAATTTTTACTTCTTCTCCCATTTGCTAGGGTGTGAAAAAAATTCGTGTTCCTATCACCCTCCTTGATCCACTTACACCTCGATTTTTGCTTCTAGCTAAACTCCTCTTTAGCTACAAAATACATATGGAATAGAGTTTCTGCTACTTACTCCCAAGTTCACAACACTGCTAGAGTACATCAGCTTCAGAGGAAATTGATCATCTTGAGGCACTTGAGTGAAAGATTCTTTTCATGGAAGCACAATGAGAAGCTCTAGATCTTTGAATTCTTAACTAGTTTGATTCCTGAATATGGGTTTACTCAACAGCATATTCTTAGTAACAATGGTGTCACTCTTCCAGATGCTTACTCTTTGGTTCAAGGTGAAGAAAGTAGAAGGGCAGCTATGTTGCAGCCAATTCGCCAAGTATGGTCATTTTGTGGGCTTGCCACACCCCTATAGTGCTTCCATGGTTGCCAAGGCCTTTGTCAAGAAGCTCCATGGAACCCCCAATTCAATTTTTTTCAGATAGGGGCCCAGTGTTTATGAGCAAATTCTGGGAGGAGTCTTTTAGACTGCAAGGCACCAAACTGAAGAAATCCACCAGCTACCACCCGCAGACTGATGGGAAAATGGAAGTTGTGAACAGGTGCCTAGAGACCTATATGCAATGCTTGTTGGGGGCCTTCCAGAATCATGGATGAAGTGGTTGCCATGGACTGAGTGGTGATACAACACCACCTATCATGCAGCATCAGGTCCCTTCAAAGCCCTGTATGGGCGAGATCCACCCCCCTATTATTCCATATGAATAGGGCTCTATATCAGTGGCTACCCTAGAAGAACACCTACTGAAGAGGAATTCCATCCTCAAGGAACTTAAGGCAAATTTACTGCAGGCTCAGCAACTAATGAAAAAGGCTTATGACCACAGGCACAAAGATGTGGAGTATCAGGTGGGGGATTGGGTCTTTCTCAAACTACACCCCAACAAGCAAGTTTCTTTTGGCTTGTCGCACCTGGAGCAAACGGGCCCCTAGATATTTTGCATTCTTCTTCTTTTTCTTAATAAATTTTCTTTTCTATCAAATCTTGGAAACAGCCTCTCTGTATGTGCAGGGGTAGGCTGCAGATATCTGTTCCTCCCTCCTCAGACCCCGCATATTGGTGTGAGCCCCGTGCACTAGGCTGCCCTTACCAAAAAAGTAAATTCATAGTTTCTATTTTTTTTTTTTTTTGAGAAAGGGTGAAGTCTGATAGTTTCTTTAATAGTCTTGTCTGCAAGAGTTGTTAGATTTAAGCATGAAGATCCATGTAAAGTTGCACTTTTAAGAGCATAAAAGAGTCTAAAACAATCTGATTAACTTAGAGAACCTAGTGCAATATACTCAAAGTCAAAGGTAAATGAAAACTCACCTTGTAAAGTGTGTATGCATTAAAGTGTCATAGAAAGGTCGCCATTGAACCTTAAAGGACAACTTCTTTCCATGCTTATTTAGTAACCTCACTAGGATGTTTCCCCATCTAACCTAATCAAAGTGAAGTAAATAAAATGCCGGTTTAGCCAAAGAATCAACAACTTCATATATAAAATAGCATAAACAGTTATATCATGCTATAATATTCCTCCCATGGTCTGACCTGAGCATACAGTTTGTTCTGTGATGCAAGAAACAATTCCAACCCAAGTTCCACAAGTGTGGTCACATCCTCCAAAGACACTTCACTTTTTGCCTTCACAAAGCTGCAGGAAAAAAAAAATAAACATATACAACTTGGAAAAATAGAAAAAAAAATGTATGGCTTCAAACTTGGAGATATTAGCAATAAGAACTACTTTGCCTCCATTTCTCTACATACAAAGTTTAGCAAATGATGCCAATTATAAGTAGGGATAATTAATTATAAAGCATGGATAATACCAAACAAGCACCACAATAATATACATCCAAGAAGGAATTTCTTACTCTAAGGCACAAAGCTCTACGTTCCCAGAATGCCTATGGACTTAACCGGATGACTTTTTTGCAGACAGTATAAAGAGCAGGTAAATACCATTGCATGTCAATCTCCATGTATATAAGCACAGCCAAGAAACCAGGTTTCCCATAAGCGTCATAAAAATATAGCTTCAATCTAAAGAAACATTCTTTTTTCTGATAAATAATCTAAAGAAATATTCTGACTTAGTTGGTTGGAACAAGTGCAAATGTCAGGTTTGCCTTTGGCTAGAATAGTTTTTTTTTTTTTGAAGAATCAAAATAAAAAATTTCATTTTAACAAAAAATAAGTCATACAATCGGAGGGGTGTCAAGATAACACCCCACCATAGCCTTAACAAAAAAGCCAAAACTACAAGAGACAATTTAAGAAACAAGGAACTGATTGAGATTACAAGTCTATAACTCAAGAATATTCCAGAAATTCTGTCCCAGTTCTGCTCTGCTAGTCTGCTGAAATTCTGGATGCACCAGAATCCAATCAGACACCAAATTCTGAACCATAGATATCAGTTTACCAATACTCTTATGTTTATTCTCAAATAGTCTCCTGTTTCTCTCATTCCAAATGACCCAGCAGACTGCAAAAGGGATACAACTCCACACAATCTTTGCTTTCTCGCAACCATTAATTCTTGGCTAGGAAGAGAACAGCTCTGCTGTAGTTTAGGCTGAAACACACTCATTCCAAACAGAAAGGAATAAAATTTCCACATGAAATTGGCAATCCTGCAAAGGCTTCTTAGACAAAGATTCATTCAATGCACCCAAAACTTCTGATAGATTCTGCCCTCTCCCCCAAAAGATACACATAATATAATGGAGAGAAAGAGAGAGAGAGAGAGAGAGAGACTTATGGGAATGGTTTTTCCCACAAGGACTGACTACCTTGAAAAATCCTTACAGTTAATTACCTAACTTGTGTAAGAGAATAGACGTGCAAAAGACCATTGCTGAGCGTAAGTATAAGTGTGAAACGATTATCTTAATGCCATCACGTGTGCGAAGGAGCAACCTTATTGTCTCCGAACCACACTTAAGATGCAAAAAAAAAGGCACTGACAACAGAAATAACCAAATATGTCTACAGGACATGTGGGATTGGGAATGGCACGACCTTGTACTGCATCCCTCACATGATACCTTTTAACCAAGTGAGCTGATGTTAATTGTGCCCTCTCTGACAAACAAAAATTCCCATTATGATACGTTTGTCATGACTTCTTAAAAGGCTCTCAAATAAAGACAAAACAAGGAATAAAATAGCATCAGAAGCTTCTGAAGTCCAGAAATTTCCAGGACAGCTATAAATAGGGGACCCTATCCCAAAGACAGGACAAGAGGAAAAAAAGTAGAGTTACGACAGGAGAGTTATGACAAAGAAGCAAAGAAAGTTGATCTGAGAGAAAAACCCCAGTTCCGAATATTCCCTTTCAGGCACTTGCACCATTTCCAAGGGAGACTACATGCTTCCTTGACTGGTATTCAGTTGCAGACTTCCCTCAATCTTCCCATTAGGCAGGCCAGGATAGTTCCATTGTCACTTCCACCTTTCAAAACCCCAGACCTACAGGACCTTCACTGTGGGCATATCCCTTAACAAAAGTGATGTGGGACAAGAACAGTCTAAGCCTCGGTGTTTGGTTTAGAATGAATCTTAACTAGTTTTAGTAGTTTTAGGGGTCTTAATTTCATCGCTTCTATCCTGATTTTCAGGGATCAAAATATCTGTTAATATATTCATATATTATATGCGTATAACAAACATGTGAATATTTGTGTACCAATTTAGTGTCCAGTTTACCAATTTAACATAAAACAACTATGTACTTTATTCATTTACTGATAAATGTTTGTGTACATCAATCTAATTAGAGCTAAGGGCATACACTGTCTAATAGCTCAGTCTTCAATTGTTGTGAAGATCTTCCCGTATTCTCTCGCAAGCAAGTTTGTGGTCTAGTGCATGCACCAATGACCCCCCCCCCTTCCTCTCGGTCCAAATCCTTCATCCATCCCAAACAACTTTGTAAGTGACACTCCTATTTGAGATCCCTCTATTGCTCCTTCTATTCCTTTGCGTCAATCTTCCTGTATCTCAAAACCACATGATCACTATGGTTTTCCTTCAAACCATAGTTCCTTTTTTTGTTGTTTTGTCTTCTACAGATATTTCCTGCTCTTATCAGCAGGTCATTAGCAATCTTCACTAGAGAGATTCCATGAATGCAGAGATTCAAGCTTTGCACAAGAATGCCACTTGGAACCTTGTCCTAGCTCCTTCAAATAGCTCTATTATTGGGAGCAAGTGGGTCTATTCCATCAAGTTGAAATATGATACAAAGATTAGCTTGTGGCTCAGGGCTATACATAGGAGTATGGCATTAACTATGAGAAGACATTTGCTCCCATGGCCAAGAACACTACAGTTAGTGTTCTTTTAGCCCTCTCAGCAACACACTCTTGGACTATCTCTCAGTTAGATGTGAAAAATGTTTTTCTACATGGGCATATAAAAAAGAGAATATATATGAAACCCCCTTCGAGGTATTGTAGTGATCCTTCCCCCGTTTGTCAATTGAAGAAATATCTCTATGAGTTGAAGCAAGCTCCTCGACTATGGTATGAAAAATTTAGAGGTGTTGTTCTGAAAGTTGGGTATAACCAGAGTACTTCTAATTACTCTCTCTTTGATCAAAAAAGATCCCAAGTTATTACAATTTTCCTCTTGTATGTGAATGACATGTTGATTGGATATGATATAGAGGGAATTTAGGACCTCAAGTCTCTTTTTCACAGTTCCTTTCACAGAAGGATCTGGGTCCTCTTACCTATTGCTTAGGACTTGAAGTTCAAAGGAGTCACCACGGATATTTCATTTGCCAACACAAGTATGCCTCTGATCTTGTTAAGTTGGCCGGCCTTACTGATGATAAACAGGTTGATACTCCCTTGGAGCTGAATGTTAAATTGTCCAAGTCAAAAGGTTCCTTACTTATTAATGCCTCCCTCTATCGACAACATGTGAATACATATTTTCCAAAACAAAACTCAATTGATAACTCCATTATGGCAGAATGGCTGTATTGCAAGGTTTGAGGTTTGGTAAGTCATTACACTATAACAATCTAGTGGTAGAAGAGGATTCCAAAATAGTAGTGTAGTGGTTTAAAAGAAAAACAACACAGACCCATGGATACACACAATAAGGGAGGCAAGAAGAATATATGAGGAGATGAGGGAAACTTTTAATTGGAGAGATAGATCAACCAATAATTTGACTGATATGCGGACAAAACAAGGAACTAACAGAGACCAACACTTTTTAGGTGGGTGATTACACAAGGGGATAAAGAAAATAGTAATATACAAATAGGCAGCAAGGGCATGCCCATTTGGAGGGGCACCAGGCACACTTATGTATGTTGTATGAACCACTCTTTCATTCATTTGTTAATAAAGTGGACAATTACTAATAAAATAAAAAAACATTTGCAACATTCCACATTGAGAGCAAATATACAAATAAAATGTCTAAATGCATATAAAAGCATTACAATCGTACAGAATAATACATGAGACATATTGAACATTGGAAAAAAATTATAGTGTTCTTGTGCAAAATACAAGTTGTAAGAGAAGAGGACCACCAAAGATTAATAGAAATGTAGAGAAAGAAAAAAAGAAGAAATAGAGAGCAGATTATAAATGTCACTCTGTTTGTTGCTTTTTAATTCCTATTGTTGGAAGAATTTCCCCATGCTAGAATATTCCTGCTACAACTGCTGAATCCTAAACACAACTCTTGTGTAAACCACCAATCCCTCACTGTGTAATTGTGCCATTCCACCAACCAGTCAAAATGCCAAATTTCAACTCAAGCCATCCCCCCTTTTCATGCTTGAGTCCCTTTTTGTTTTCTTGGATGTTAGACACAAAAAAAAAAAAAAAAAAACACAATCTATTATTATTCTTTCAGAATTGGTCAACTAAAAAACAAAAATCTGCCTAATCACTTCATTTTTTATGTATTTAGATTTCCAATTATTAAATTTACAGCTCATGACAAGGTTTTTTTATTATAAGTAACTGAAATACCAACAGAAATGTACATAAATTACATGTGCCCCTTGGAAAGGGTAGAGGATCCTAGTCCTACCCTATCCAAAATGTTTTCTCATGTTACAACATGGCCCAATATAATTGACCCCTATTCTTGCTTGGCTAGTACAATTTCCATCACATTAGCCAACCTTTTTTATGCCTTGAATTTTCACCTAAATACCCCTAGTCAGTCACTTAAGCTTCTTAAGTTCACCACTATAGGCCCACAATGATTTTTTATCATTCTTCAACCCCTCTATCACTACCTTTGAGTCTCCTTCGATGAGTAAATTTTTCAGTTTTAGGTCCCTTGCCAACTGCAATCCTTGAAGAAGAGCTAATAACTTCTACCCTTTTTGAGTCCCCTATCACAAAGGACCTGAGAACATTGCCTTTATTTCACAATCTTCATCCCTATGGATTCCCACCCCTTAAGGTACCATGTTTCCATTTTCCAAACACATTGAAGTTGACAAACATTTCATCCAAGAGAGAGTTGCCTCTCAAGAAGTATGCCTTCCTTATGTAAACTCTGATAAGCAGCTTGCTGATCTCTTCACCAAGGCAGTCACTAAAATCAAGCTTGACACAGATTTAAGCAAGTAGGGAATGACAAATATCTTTTCCCAACTTGAGGAGAAGTGTAAAAAAAATGATTGATCAACCTGTGGTCCCACATCTTTATTATTTTTTGATGATATATTGCTGTTATATTGTTGTTAGCATGTGTTTTAAAGTTGATATTAGCGACAAGGGTATTCCTGTCATTGTATCTCTTTTAAAGCTGATCTCTTCACCTGGGGCGGCAGTTCAGATTAAATTTCTGGACCCCTTTTCTTCTATTCTTTCTTCTCTGCTCTCTCCTCTTCTCTTCCATCTCTGTTCTTTTCTTTCTTCTTTTTCTGGATTTCCTCTTGGTTAAACAGTTCTGAACCTCATTGGTTTCAACTAACTCAAGCATGCCATTCAAGAGGGATGAACCAACGTTTTATCTGATTCATCATTTTTGTATGTAGATGCTTGTGTATGTGGTGGTTTCTAATAAACATGGTTGTTTGATAACAGACAAAGTGGCTAAATTGAAAGGTATGGTAATCAACACACCCTTCAGCTTCAGCCATCAAGGAGCTTACAATCTCCTTAAAAACTTGTTAACAAAAAGACAAAGCAATAAATCGTTCAGTTCAGCCACTTCAGCTGTAAATCAAATGGCCAGTCTTTGCAAGGGGCTATGTTGTATTCCCTTTTCTAGAACAATATCCATTATCTATAAATAAGAAGAGTAAAATAGGATGCTCTAAAATAATGTAAAGGATAACAAGTTGAGCAGAAGTTTGAATTTCTCAACATCAGATATGTAATGAATTGAGAATAATATGATTCAGATTAAAATAATATAACAGTTCACCAAAGACAAAAGGCTAACATCGACAGTATAATGTATCAAGATGGAGCAACAAAAGGAAGAAGGAACAAAATAATCGTATACAAGCCACAGAGGACGTAAGAACTGCAAGGATGAAATAAATGAGAGTTCAACCTAATTCTTTCTTCTTCTTTTTCTCCTCCTTTTTCTTTGTTATTTTTGAAAGGTTAATGTAGCTCATGAGCATGTCGTCTGACAAAATATAACGAAGCCTCGTATTGAAATTAGATGAAACCGCATTCAATCATTTGGAAACTCAACCGAAGCAAAGTTTAGGCTCTTGAAAACAGAGTAATTACACATCATTTGAAAACCAAAAAAAGATTTTCAGAATTAAGCGAGAAAGAAGTATGAACTTATTAAACCCCAACGTAAGTTTGCATTGACACGATATAACCAAACTTCATCTTAGCTTTACTGAATTCCAGAGAATGGTGATCATTATAAGAACTCAGCTGATGGTAATAGAATCGGAGACCAAATAAAAACAAACTTAAGTAAGTGGAAGTACAAAACAAACAACTCCAAATTCAACTTGCATAAGTAAGAGTTTAACACATAATAAAACACATAATAACATAAAACCTTAGATCAAAACTCTCCCAAGGATAAGCTATAATATAACCAATCCACGATCAAATCAAAAACGACAACGAGCTCAAAACCCAAAAGGAAGTCAGAATTGAAGCCAATTGCGAAATTTAACCTTCGAATGAACCAGAAGCTAAAATTGAAAGGCAACAGAAAAATTAATTCGAACTCACATGTCGATGACAGAGATCCATTTGAGAGTTGAATAAACAGATTCGGGATCGTCAGGTCGCCACGATTCCTTTACAGACCTCACAACATAAGCAAATGATTCCTTCTCTCTCTTCGTTTCTTCTGCAACTGGTGGAGGAAGCCAAGCATTGTAGAGATGCATATCTTTCGTCCTTTCGAGAATCAAAACGTCCGCGCTGCGAAAACAGATTAAAGAGAGAGTCCCCCTTCTGGTCCCTTTCTACGCGCTTGTGACTAATTTATACTTACTTGTCATTTGTTTCTTTCTTTCTTTGCAAGAAAGTAGAGTCTGCATAAGGAGCCGATTACAAGATAATGCCGGTGGATCCCGGCCGGAGGTGGAAACTTCTTCTAGCCGGCAGGACGATTTTGGGTATTGATGGGTGGTTAGATGTCGATCGTACGGTGTATGTTTATTTCTTTCCATTTCGGGTCAACTGGTGGTAGGGTACCACCGGGTTCAACTGAAGATGTGAATACGGTGATACTTCCGGACCAACCGGTTCCCATCACACGTTGTTTGATGTTCAGCGCGAATTTTTCTTTTTCTTTGAGATGGGTCCGGTCCGGTCCGGTCCTCTAGAAAACTAAAAACTAAAGCAGAAGGTATTTCAGCATTTAATCATTTATAAATATATACAATATAAATATACAAAATATAAACTTTTCACTCTGCATTTTTGTATTTATACTCTTCCAGACTGAGCCTTAAGTTTTTGGGGCTGTTTCATTTTCATGGCATTTACTACTTACCGAAGGAAAAGCTAAGCTACAACAAAGGTGAGAAGCGGTTAGGATGAGCCCACGTACATTGCATTACCGGCTGTTCACTATGAGTCTACTAGTAGTAGACGATCGGTTAGCTAAATTGCAAAGGTAGCCACCCAACCGAACCGTGAGCTTAATTTTTGATACAACATGGTTTTAGCACAGGGCTGGGCTTAAAACCGTAGATGATGACCTTCGATCGAAGACTATTGATTTCCTGGTTTTAGGTTTTAGCTCTAAAAGCACGTCGTGGCAAGTCGTTCGACAGAATCGTGCTCCGTGCCGTGTGAATAATTTTGATTGCCGTCCCCATTTTGAGAAAAAAACGAAAGGTTATTTACTTAAATATACAGTATATGCCTTATGATTTCATTATTAAATTATAATTTTCAAAACTAATTATGCTGAGGTGGTTTTCTCGAGCCCAATTTATAGGCTTATTTATTAATTGAGTCAAGCTCGAGCCTAATAAAGATCAGCTCGAATAGCTAAATATGTATAATATAAAATTGTAGAAAATAATAAATATAATAAAATTATTATATATAATATTTTTATTTTTATATATAATAATTACTAATTATTATAATTCTTAATTTTTTAATTATCAAATAAAAATTATTTTTATATATAATTTTTTTATTTTTATAAAGCATTTTTCTCAAGTCGAGCTTGAGCTGAGTTGAGCTTACGAGC
Organism: Nelumbo nucifera; assembly: GCF_055504915.1. Taxonomy (NCBI): domain Eukaryota; kingdom Viridiplantae; phylum Streptophyta; class Magnoliopsida; order Proteales; family Nelumbonaceae; genus Nelumbo; species Nelumbo nucifera. The sequence continues at coordinate 41,200,607 of NC_142649.1, forward strand.
TTTTGGCTTGAGCCAAGCTCGAGCTCAAGGTTCTAGCTCGAACTGAGCGCGAGCTTGAGCTTGAGCCTTGTACTACCTTGGCGAGACGAGTTCGAATAACTATTCGGATCAACCCGGCTCGAATCCACCCCTACTCCTACTCCATTGGGATAGTGCTTGAAGACCCTTCTTCAGTCATTTAAACAAGCCATTTTTAGCTATGCTATGTTGTTACTTTGAAAAGAAAATAAAATTAATGTCAAAAATAGTAATAGGAAATGCAACCCTCAAAGAACTCCCTTTATATAACTTGGTTGCGTGAAGAAGAGGAGCATTACCCCGATCAACATTACAACTTGATGCTCCCAACATCCAATTTGAGGGCTAGATGAGAAAATTTATGTTCAACGACTCTTATGAGCAAGAAACAAAACAAGATAACTAAAAAAGTACATAATTGATTGTAAATGTATGCCCTTAGCTCCAATCAGATTGATGTACATTTGACATTTATTGTAAATGCATAAAAGTACATAATTGATTCATGTTATATCTGGTATGTTTATGTTTAATTACCCTTAAACTGGACACTTATGAGACCCGTGTTAGTTTAGAATGTTCTCAGCCGTTGGATAGACTTAGGGAAGTTTATCCTGTCAAGGCTGACACTAATGTGCTGCTAAGTTGGTTGGGGTGATTTGTCTCAGCTGCTAGGGTTAGACTCGAAGCACATGCAGTGTGGGTTTGCTTGAAACTCTAAACCAGACCATTTTTTAGTTATGCCCTGGACCTAGGAGACAGATGGGCAAAACTGGAAAGTATACCTGACCCCTACACTCGATTATGGTACTGCACTAGGTGTTGGATTGGGCTGTCTTTGATATGTCAATCAGTGAGATCCTTAGCGGGGGTCAAAACCTAGGTATGTTGGGGCAATCTGAAAATTCATCTGAGTGGGTGATCATAGTAACAGAATCAACCCCTTTGTCGGACAAAGTAAGTGATTGGGGATAACACTCTCTCTGATTGAAACCTAAACTTCCGGGAGTTGATTTCAAACTTGTTTGAGATTTGTTTTGTAAAATATATTTATATAAAGATTATTATGTTTTATGAAAAGGTTTGCAAAGGTTTTAATTCCCGGGATCCATCCAAGTAGAGAATGCAACGTTGTACCTTGCAGCCGAGGGAGAGGTCCTCTCTTGTCGGGTAGTGTTTGATCATTAAGGGAGGAGAGATTGAGTGTAAGACCATTTAGGACTTTTATACTTAATGGACTAATCTCACTTAAGACCAAAGTCCTTAGGCCTTCATAAGGTCGCTGGACCCAATGACCATTTAGTATAAATGTTGGGCCTGCTAAAAGCCCATACTGATGGGCTCAGGGGTTCATTGTGTTCAACAGTGAGGCCTTGTAACAGAAGTTAGGCTGAACCCATATGGCTTTTTTGAAGATCAATGTTAGGGTCCCACACCATACAAAGAGAGCCAAGTCAGCCAACAATTAAAAGGGAAGTGAGCCTTATAATTTAATGGGTCTGAAGCCAATATCAAACTAGGTTAATATGATTAATCAATATGGGTGAATCTAGGTTTAGATCTAGATTTGGATCAACAAGAGGATAAGATAAGTCTTATCCACTTAAGAGTTTAGATCCAAACAAAGATTTGGATCAAAGAACTCTTTCCTAATAAGATTAGGAAAGCTGACCTTGAAAGGCTATAAATAGAGGGAACAAACTGCATTACTTCTAAATTGTGCTCACACTCCCTTGCCTGGTCTCCAGTTCTTGGACTGATCAAGATTAAATCTTGATTTTGATTTTTGCTAGAAAATTCATATCTGAATTGTGCTCACACTCCCTTGCCTAATCCTTGCGAAAGGATTGTAGTTCCTGCTAAAGGACAACATTGCTGATCCTGTTTCATCTCAAGCTACGCCATCTTCAATGCAAGAGGGTTTTGGTGCACTCTTTGTGCGTAAACACCTACTTTGGGAGCTACACGTGTGGATTCCGTATCAGGTATTGCTCTCTCTTATTTTGGTTTCAAATCTGGTCTGATTTGTTTCAAGAACAATTCCAGAAAAATGCAGTTTTTCTAAAATTTGGAATACGATTCCTAGAAGGGAGAAATAAATTTTTTGAAATTTCGCCCAGCCACCCTGCATGGTTCGGCCATCCATATGATGGATCTCCCTTCCCTTCAAGAAGGAGTTAAGCTTAGGCACCCCTCTCTTAGGTGCCTTTTCAAATTCGCCCAAATGAGAAAGTTAAGTCATTTTTTGTAATGTATAGGGATGATCATGGGCCGGGCCAGGCTTTGCACTTATGATAAGGGCCATAACTTAGGCCTGAGCCCAACCTGGCCCGGGGTTTCAGGCCTAAAACATAAGCCCTAGCCTAAGTCTATGCGGGCCCAGACCAGGCCGGGCCTGATTTCGAACTTATGCCACTCGTATATAAAACATTACATATCTATATATTAAATGACATAACATGCATATAAATTTCTTTCATACATTATATAATATATAAATATTACATATAATATAAATTATACATGTCATGTTATAACATTTATATATATAATATAAAAAAACATGTATATATATGTATACATTATACACAAAATGTATAAGTTTAAATATATGCGGACTGAGCTAGGCCCGGGCTAGGCTTGAAGTATTAAGCCCAAATTCGGCCCTAAAATTTACAGGCCTGATATGGGCCCGGGGTCGGACCTAAACACAAAATCCAAAATTTCCGAGTCGGACTGGATCGGATTGAAATGATCACCCCTAATTATCTATAAATATAACTGTTTGTAGGAAGGAGATTCCCGTAATTTCAACAAATCCGAATAATTGGATAGGAGTAGACCTGTTCATGGGCCGGGTCGGGCCGGGCTCAGGCCGGGCTTTCACTTGTCACTAATGAAAATATACTAGGCCCGAGCCCGAGCCCGGCCCAACCAACGGGCCTATAACTTGGGCCCAAGCCCGGCCCTGATAAAAAGCCCAAAGCCCGACCTATTTGAAAAAAAATAATTTTTCTTATTCAAATTAAAATTAAAAATTCAGATAGTATTTTTTTTTCTATTTAAATGAACAATGGGCCTACAAGATGGTATTTTTTCCCTTTCTTTTATATTTTAAAACACAATTATACATGATTAAATCAAAAAATTTATTCAAATGAACATAATCACATAACTCATTTTAAGTTTAATATTAGGTCGGGCCGGACCGGGCTCGGGCCGGGCTATTTTGGCAAAGCCCGAGCCTGGCTCGAATTTTATGCGGGTCGGGCTTTTTGGCCCGAGGTTAAGCCCGCGGGCCAAAAAGCCTGTTCAAGCCCATCCAGAAGCCGGGCCGGCCCATGAACAGGTCTAGATAGGAGTAAGACAGCCGGTGACTCGGTCTTGGTCTCCTCAACCACAACCTTAAAAAAGGGGACGAGTATTTGGGAAAACGGGGACAGACGGAGGAATAGCCGACTAGGCACGTTGGCGATGGAATCTTCGACGTAGCAGACAATTACTGCAGTAATAAAAAGAGAGGTTTGAACTTTGAAGTTCTAAAGTGTAAAGACCGAAGAAGTTTGAACTTTGAACTGGAGTAGAAAGTTAAAATGAAATTGCAAATTAGCAGTTTGAGGTAAGGTTAGGCCCGCGTGCAGTGAAATTTTATTTTCACGTATAGGGTGTAAATGAAAAAAATGTAAATTCTTGTTTAATTTTGTTTTGGGTTTTGCTTAAATTATTGGGTAAAATATTGGGAAATTTCTATGTATTTTGGGCTGGTGCTACTTTGGTCTCCAAACTTTAAAGCATGATAATTCAGTACTTAAACTTTCAAAACTTGTCAATCCAGTGCCTGCCATTAAGTGGCATTTGAAAATACACAAATGCCTCTCTAGTGTCATTTAATTTTTTTATTGACCATTCAAATGTTGACAAAAATTAAATAATCCTAAATCTTCTATTCAAAAAAGTTGGAGTCACATCTTAGTGAACACTATAGTGATCCCAACTTTCTTGAATAGAAGAACTAAATATGAAATTTAAATTATTTAGAAATATGATGTAGAATGGGGGTAATTTTGTAACTTTTGTGTCTCCATTATCAATCAAACAATAAAAGGGAGGTGACTATCAATTTATTGATAAGTACAAGGGAGGTTTTTGTTTTAGCCAAAACATAGGAGGTTTTATGATTGCAAAAGAAAACATAAGGGAGGTTTTTATAATTTACCCTAATTTATTTCATCAAAATAAGCTAAAATTTAAAATAAAAATAAGTCAAAATTTACACTGAAATCATCTATATTGCCATAGTTTTGCATCAATGCAGATTTATTTGCATTGCGCAACTAAAGACAGCCTAAGTTAAAAAGAAAAGGGTAAATTACAAAAACTCCCTATATTTTTTTTACAACAAAGATTTCCTGAACTTTGGCCATTAGACAAAGACCCCTCCGTTAACTATTTATTCTTTTAATTCCTAAATTACCCTTTATTTTAGAACGGTGAGAAGAAATTGCCCACATACCTGTAAAAACCTGAAAACACTATTGATTGATACTATCTTGAACAATTGGTTTGGGATACAGCAAAAGGGGGAGAAGAAATGTCGTCGGGTGCCACAGAGGACAGATATACTGGGATCCCAATCCAATCCACTGATTTCACTGTAATTCATTCATCATGCTAGACCATGTTTTTCTCGGATACCATGGAGAGAGAGAACCAGATATACTAGGAGAGCATATCAGAAGACCTCTTTATAGAAGATATACAGGGGCAGAATGCTTGACGAAGTTCAGAAATAGCACACGTAACCATTGGAATCACGACATAGCTATGAGCCTTTTCACGTGGAGCGATGGTAAGGGATAACGTACTTCAGGTGGAACTTGACGTCTGTAGGAGTCATTTTCCGGCGAAGAGATAAGCATAGCGAGTCAAAATTTATAAGAAGAAAACAAAGTGGGATTTAATGAAATTATCAGCATAATTGGCATTCCCCATTCATTTGTTAAATCCGTTGGCTTCAAAGGATAAGTGGTTCAAAGGATAAACCACTTTCTTTAGCTAACGGGCTCCAACCATTTTTCTCCATTGATGACCATGATGAGCCTCTGTACCAAAGTTTAGTGAGAGAATCTAGTTAGAGGACTCCCGATGAAGTATTTATAAAGGAAAACGAAATAAAAAGCATCTCCAAATTATATTAGAGAAATTGCCATTCCTTTTTTTTAGGGAAAATCTATGATGCCGAAAGGATATGATATAGAAAGAGTTTTGACCAAACAAAACCCATTCATGAATTTTGATAAATAACATTTTATCCTGATTCCAGTTTATTGGTCGGTTGTTTTTCAGATATCATATTTTTTCCATATCATAGTTGAACCTTTTTTTTAACCTTAACAAAATACATTTCTCTAAACCTTATGCATTGATTTTATCATTTTATATGTATTCTGTGTATAACCTTCAAACCTTGTTCAAGTATCAGACACTATCACTGAACACTTATTGATCTTCATGATTTATATGAAAAGCTTTACTTGGGCGACAGAGGGTTGAGTGCCATGACAGCTCGATCGATCTCAACTCAGTTTAATGTGAGTGGCTTAGTATAATCAAGTTCTGATGTATTAATCCCATTTAGGATGTTCACTACTGAAGCTGCACAGATAGAACACTGAGAGATCCGAACCAGAGCAGAGGGTAACTGCTTGGTACTTCTGGGGTCCGTTGTGTTTTCGAACGTCATATCCCGAACAATGAACCCATTGTTGGTGATACCTGAAAATGGAAGAAACTTTAAGCCATTGTCGTGTTTTTAACTTTAACCTGTATACTACAGATGGAAGACATTTCTTTGGGCAAAATCGTTTTCAAAGCATGGAGCACAGCTCAAGCAGTCCAAACAGTTCCAATGGGGGGACCCAGAAACAAACACAGAGGAATGGAGAGATCCTACTAAACGTCAAGTTACTCCTGCATTGTTTTCAAAGTTAAATAAGATTTCGTAATTAATAAATTTCTTATTAATAGTTGGTACAGTAAAGGAATGCTCTGTAAGATGGAACGGATATTAAAGGTTTAATTTGATCGGATGTTCTGATGAATATTTTGGTATTTTAATACATTTCATTATCTAACTTAGCGGTTAGGAGTTTTTATCTAACGACCAAAGTAAGGATAAAAAAATCATTACGGCCATATCAGCCGACATGTATCATATCAGGTCCTTCCTGAGGGGTTGTATTGGATCAGGGCCTGGTTCAGAGGGTAGTCGGTACTTAAACTGGCCCCTCTGAATTAAAATCGAAAAAAAAGAAAAAAAAACTGAAAGTTAAAAAAAAAGGGCCGATATTGGCCGATACACCCTATCAGTGTATCGACCAATACTTTGAACCTTGGACCAAAGTTCAGAGGAGTTTTTATTGTAAAATAAAGTACAGAAAGGTTTTTGTCACTAACCCTATAGTCTTTGTCATAAAATAAAGTTCTAATAAATAATTTGGTATTTTAATGCATTTCATTATCTAACTTAACGATTAAGGGGTTTTTATCTAACGACCAAAGTTCAGAGAGTCTTTGTCGTAAAATAAAGTACAGGGAGGTTTTTATCACTAACCTTATAATACAAGGAGATCTTTATAATTTACCCAAAAATAAGAATTATAAGGAATAGTAAAGAAAAGTGAATAATGTGCGGCCACTGCAGTTAAAAGTTTGGGTATTTGTGGAAATAGAATAAAGCATCAGAGTTTACTGCACGAGTCTCTCAGAGCTTTGTCTCTCTGTCTTGTTGACTAAATTAAAAACCAAGCAGATATAAAGCACGCATAAAATACAGCAGCACAGAGGTAGTAGATCATAGGAGGAAGAAGTAGAGTCAGAGAGACCGGAGAGCGAGCGGAGTTAGAGAGAGATTATCCGCCATGGTCGCTTCGAAGCTTAGAAGAGCCGCTAGAAAAATCCGACTTCCGTGTAGTTCCTTTTCAAGGACACATTCTAAAGACGATCCCGTCGCCTCTACTAATGTAGGTTTTCTTTTCCCTAAGTTTTCCTTTCTTTCTTCGACTATCTAATCTCTATTCGGTGTTTTCGTCTTTTGTTTTTGTTGTTCCGACAAATGTTCATTGTTCTTAACAATTACATTCCGAACATATCATTCCTCATATTTGTTCTGAATTTCAGCTTAAAAGTTTCCTTTTTCTTTTGTGGAAAATCTTTTTTAACACAATGTCATTCTGAATTTCTTGTGTTCATATATTTTCTCATATTTATTCTGAATTTTAATTTTTAACCAATTTTCCTAGTTAAAAAAAAAAGAAAACTTCTTTCTATTTTGTGGAAAATTTTGCATAATGCAATAACCATCTGAACCTCTTGTCTTCATATCCGAAGTCCAAACAAAAATCCTCAACTTGTTTTCCATTTCAAAAGAAACCAAAAAAAGTCCCCTCCCCCCCATCTCTGGCTTAAAAACAAGTAGCATTTGCAGCATTTTCTTTTCCTTGCGGCTTGCGCTGTAATTTTGTCCAGTTCCCAATTCGAAATCAGACAACTGATTATACTTTCTCGAAATTTCAGTTTTTCTGTTTCCAACTTTCCATTGCTTTCTATTGTTTTTCTTGATGTTTTTTCCTCTTGCTTTTCTTCATTAAGTTCGAAATAATGTTTTTCTTTTCCTCCCAGATCTCAAACGCAACAACCTATGCGAGACGAGAGAATGTTCCAGAAATCGCGGAGGACGCAGAATCCGGCGGCCTGGCTAATAAGGTACATGAACATTTATTTTGTTCATCGAAAAATCAGATTAAGAAATTTTCTTTTGTACTTGTTTTAATTTTTCCTAAATCCAAGATGAAAATTAAGTATTTAAATGCTGTGGAATTCGCTCCTTTTTCCTTTCCATCATTCTTCTTTTATTTTATTATTATTGTTTTTTTTGAAATGAAGTATTCTTCTTTTATTGGAAAGGGAATATCTTGTATTACATCATTAGACGGATATTGCTGCTTATAATTTGTAGCATTCTATCGTCGTTTAGTCGTTCTGCCTTGAGAACTCTCAGATTAGAACATCTATCGGGTAACCCACGTATTGAAACGGTCTTGATTTTAGAAACCCACAAGAATTTGTTATTCCAAGGATGCACAAACTCCCCATGATTGTACTGGAATCCGCAAAGCAGCCCTCCGATCATTTCTCCGAAATTCTTCTATCTTATTTTTTTTCAACATCTGAATGAAATTCTTATTCCTTTTTTTCCATGCAAGAAAAAATCTTCTTCCTTCATCTGTCTACATATCCTTGTCTAAAATGCATACAAAGTACAAATAACTCTTTTGTTTAAAAACCTTCCGATCATCCAATATAAAATAACAAATTATTACAAAAAAAAATCCATATTCATTCTTATTTTACATAGAGGGTTGATCCTATTTACCACCATTTTATGTTTTATGTTGTGTTTCTCTTTATATTTTTGCACAATTAACAATTTGAAGATTTTACACTTTCAAATTCGGAATTTTAGACTGAACCCATTCAAATTTTAACAAACGCTTGTAACCCGAATTTGCCTTGTTTTCAAGCTTGCAAAGTGTGAGCACACGGAACAAGCAATCAATAAATATTCTCTCACAATGGTCTCTAAAATTTGCTTTGAATCATTTCAAGTAAGGTTCAAAATATAGCCCGATAAGCCAGTAGGGGTCTATCGGACTATATTGGGGCTCACTCCCTTACTTTTCTAATTTTTTTTTAAACATGATTCAGAGGGATCCGTTTAAGGCATGTCTACCTGAACCGGATTAAACTCTAAAACTCCCCAACTTTTGCAAGCGTTTGTTTGAAATATAAAAAAGTAATGATTATCAGAGCAAAAATATATTTTATGACATTTTTCTACTCTGAAAATGGAACATTACTGTACTTATTTTTTGGATGCAATTTTGTGTTCTTAAGATAATTAACTTTTTGACCAAAGTTAATGCATTGGAGTATAAGATAGTTGGAGCATATAACGATGGACTTACACTTTTGCACTGATTTCAAACAAACAAACTGAATACAAAAACAGTTTAAAATGTGAATCGTATTTACATTCATGAACCAAAAAATATTTGCATTTGCATTGCAACCAAACAGAGCCTTGATTTCAATTATAGAGTGAGAGGGAGGAGGTAATTTATGAGATGGGTGTCAAAATATATGTATTGCTTGCTTTCTCAGTGCGTTAATCGAGTGTGTTTACCTGATCTGGACTCGTCTGTTTTATCTTTATAATAACTAAGATTAGTAAGTTATCAAGAAACGGACACCAATAACACTTTCTCTCCTCACCTGGCAGAACTTGTGTGCAATATGTCTGGAGCCTCTAAGTTACAGAATGGGCAACAGCAGCCCTGGCGAAGCTATTATATTCACAGCCCAGTGCTCGCATGCTTTCCACTTTACCTGCATCTCTTCCAACGTCCGACATGGCAACGTGACCTGCCCCATTTGCCGAGCTCACTGGACCCAGTTACCTCGCAATGTCAACCCTCCATGCTCCCATCCTTGCAACCAGACCGACCCCATCCTTCGCATCCTTGATGATTCCATCGCTACTTTCCGAGTTCACAGACGCTACTCTCTCCGCTCCGCCCGCTACGATGATGACGACCCCGTTGAGCCAGACCAAACTCCCAACCACCCACGGCTCCACCTGAGTTTAATCCCCGTTCCCCTCACTCGACCTAGCCTTTCCCCATGCAGACCACCCTTGCAAATAACAGGAATCACATCACATCAACATCATCCACGTGGGCTGTCAGCGTTACAACCACAGTTCACGGCCACCTCGTCTTTGCCATCCCCACGTACTACTTCCCAGTCTTCTTCAAACGGGCAGAAACCGTATCCCTCCAACAAAGCAGCGTATCTCTCCGTAAGACTGGCATACCAGCAACCAACTGACCTGGTTTTAGTGGCCAGCCCCAATGGGCCCCACCTGAGGCTTCTTAAGCAATCCATGGCATTAGCGGTTTTCTCTCTTCGCTCTGTCGACCGATTAGCTATTGTCACCTACTCATCCGCAGCGGCTCGTGCCTTCCCTCTTAGGCGCATGACATCTCAAGGGAAGCGAACAGCACTTCAAGTCATTGATCGTCTATTTTACATGGGGGAGGCAGACCCAACCGAAGGACTCAAGAAAGGGATAAAGATACTGGACGATCGTGCTCACAGAAATCCCCGATCTTGCATCCTGCAGTTATCTGATAGTCCAACAAGATCTTACCTCGGTCATGGCATGGAAATCCCCATTCCAATACATTGTTTTCATGTGGGGTTTGCTTTTGGCACTTCCAATGGATTTGTTATGCATGAATTTGAAGAGTTCTTAGCAAGGTTGCTAGGGGGCGTGATCAGAGAAACCCAGTTGAAGATTGGGGAGGATGGTGGAGTGCTAAGGTTGGGAGAACTGCGGGGAGGAGAAGAGAGGAGAATCCCATTGGACTTGGGTAACTGCGAATTTGTTTGTGTGGGATATAGCTACATCGAGGGTGGGCCTGAAGAATGTATAAGCACAGGCGATATGGTGGTAAGCATTGGGGATAAGAGGCAGAGTAATGGACAAGATGGAGGGAGAGATCTTAATATGCGTGGAAGTACTAGCAGTGTTGAGAGTTGGGATTACCATGATCCTTGCATGGCCAGAAGATGGGCTAAACATTTACATGGATATAGGCTTTGACTTATTTTGTACAAGATCAATACACAGATATAAAGCATTTTGAAGGGTATGTTGGAGTTTCTTACTCCCCTGGCCGGCTAATGCTCAAAGAGTATATAAAGCACTAGTTAAAGATATAGCATGATTCTGTCTAAATACTCCAAACTGTAGTTGGAGATATCTAAAGATTCAAACTCCATGCATGTGTGAACAGTTCAAATCTATCACTTCTGTTGTATTTGTGGTTATAGACCGGGAAAAATCAGCAAATTGCATGGAAAGAGGGGTTCCGTGATTCCATGTTTTGTACTTTGTTCTCATTGTGAGATATGTAATGGTTTGTGTTATATAATTTATTACAAAGGCCAGGATACAAATGAAAGAAAGAAAGTCATAATTGTTCAGTATAATATCCTTAAATTGGACTCATATAAGACTCGAGTTACTTTAAAATCTTCACAGCCGTTGGATAGATCTATGGAGATTTGTCCTGCCAAGTCTGACACCGATGTCCCGCTAAGTTGGTTGGGGTGGCCTGTTTCAATTGCTAATGTGAGACCTGAGGTACATGCAGTGGGTTTTCTTGAACCCTGAGCCGGGCCAAAATTCCAATATTACTCTGGACCTTGGAGATACCGTCTTGCTGATTCTACTTCACCTCGCACCGTGTCATTTTCGGTGGAAGCTATTTTTATTCTTCTCCTTGGGCGTGAACACTTTCACTAGGGGTTTACTATTACTCCGTATCAGGTATATCCCTTTACCCCCTTTTTGGTTTCAGATCTGGTCCAGTTTGGTTTCAAGATTGATCCTTGAAAATGCAATTTTCTAAAATAGGGAATACGTTTCTACAAGAAAGAAAAAAAAATTTTGAAATTTCGCCCAACCTACCTGTAGGGTTCGGCCATCCATATGATGGATCTCTTGTCCCTTTAGTAGAATCAGAGTCAGGTTCAAATCTTGAACCAAATTAAACAAGATTTGCATCTACGCAAATGGGCAGAAGGCGTTCTACCCAATTTGCGTAGTTAAAGTTTTCTAGGAAATTTGTTCCCAGTTTTTGGGCGATTGATCTGAAATTAAATCTTTATGAATCTGATTAATATTTAGAATTGTTCTATATATTTTTCTTGATTTTTGGGTTATTCGTATGGTGGAGATCGAATTTTTTAATGGCGCAAAGAAATCAACGCACCTACTGTTCTATTCATTCTGTCTGTAATTATTTTTTTTAGACGGAATGTATAGGAATTTAATTCTGATGTAATATTAATAAAAAATAGGTTTTCTATTTTATTTCATTCGAAGATGAAGCAGATTGCGTAGAGGAGAAATTTTCGCAGATATGGGTTTGGCCATCTGCGATTTGTAGTTTTGGAAACTGCATACTGCGATCTAATTTTGTTTTGCAGGGTAGCAGTCCTACGAATAACCCTCCCACTGATTCTTGATTGTCTTGTATCAGTTATTTAATTTCAGACCATCATTCTTGAATTAAAAATCAAACCCTATACCCATTCGAACCAGATTGGACCAAACTGGTTGGACCGAATCTGTGGTTCGATGAGGGCTGTTCTCAGCCATAAAATTTCACATATGGGTCCAAGAATTGATGGTTAATTGCAATATGCAATTCGGCCCACATCTGTAAAACCCAGTTTTAATATGTTAAAACTGCTTTAGCCCAATTCAACATAAAAGCTATATGGGCCAAACTACTCTTTGTACTTCAGCCCATATACCTAGAAAATATTAATCAGTAATATTATGAAAATATATGGGCTTTAATTATGGGTTTTACAATTATTTAATTGATTGGATCAATTATGGATTTCATGCATGTGATGTATGGATGTGTGATGTGCAACGTTCATGGGCCATAAGTACTTGGCCCATGTTGATTTCGCACGATTTAGATGGGCCCTAAACGGTTAGGGTTCCGCACGGTTCCTCTTTGGGAGGAAGATGGTGTGGGGCCCACCACGAAGTGAGATCATCCAATGATCTTAAGGACACCATGGCAATGGTATGCATTTAGCCATTATGTGCGCAAGAGCCACTATCGAATCAGCATGGGTCAAGTACTTATGGCTCATGAACATTACACATCACATGCAAGAAAACATAATTGATCCAATCAATTAAATAACTGTAAAACCCATGATTAAAGCCCATAAGTCTTCATAATATTACTGATTAATATTACCTAGGTATATGGGCTGAATTGCAAAAAGCAGTTCGGCCCATATAGCTTGTATGCTGAAATGGGCTAAAGCAGTTTTAACATATTAAAATTGGGTTTTACAGATGTGGGTTGAATTGTATCTTGCAATTAACCATCAACTCCTAAACCCATGAGTGAAAAATTAGGGCTGAGAACAGCCCCCATTGAACCACAGATTTGGTCCAACCAGTTTGGTCCAATCTGGTTTGAATGGGTTTAGGGTTTGATTTTTAATTTAAGAACAAGATCTGAAATTAAATTACTGATCTAAGACAATCAAGAATCAGTAGGAGGGTTGTTCGTAGGACTGCTATCTTGCAAAACAAAAGTTAGATCGCAGTATGCAGTTTCCAAAACTGCAAATCGCAGATGGCCGAACCCTAATCTACAAAGTTCTCCTCCTTGCTCTTTCTGCTTCAACTTCGAATGGAATAAAATAGAAAACCATATTTTCTATTAATATTACATCAAAATTGAATTCCTATACATTCCGTCTAAAAATTATAAAAAAAATTAATTACAGACCAAGAATGAAAAGAACAGCAGGTGCGCAGATTTCTTGCGCCATTAAAGATTTCGATCTCCACCATACGAACAACCCAAAAATCAAGAAAAATATATAGAACAATTATAAATATAAATCAGATTTATAAATATTTAATTTCATATCAATCGCCCAAAAACTGGAAACAAATTTCCCAAAAAATGCTAATCTGCGCAAATCGGGTAGAATGCCTTCTGCCCATTTGCGCAGATCCAAATCTGGTTAATTTTGGTTCAAGATTTGAACCTGGCTCTGATACCACTGAAGGGATGAGAGATCCATCATATGGATGGCCGAACCCTACAGGAAGGTTGGGCGAAATTTCAAAAAATCTCTCCCATGTGAGAATCGCATTCCCTATTTTAGAAAACTGCATTTTCAATGATCAATCTTGAAACCAAACCGGAACAGATCTAAAACCAAAAGAGAGTGGAAGAATATACCTGATACGAAGCAATAATAACCTTCAATGAAGGTGTTCACACCCAAGGAAAAATCCAAATATTGCTTCCACCGAAGATGACACGGTGCAGGATGAAGCAGAATCAGCAAGACGGCTCTTTAGCAAGAACTGAATTCTTCAGCAAGAATGTGATGGAGGGCTAGTGAGCAAAAGTTCATATTACCTTTTTCTACCAAAAAGTAATATCAAGAACCCTTCTTGATCGCTCCCACAGGGGGAGGAGACAGTGCAGTCAAACTGTGTTTTCTCTCTGAAATTCAACAGTCTGTTAGATTATCTGGAGGTTCGCCCTGCTCCTTTATTTATAACCTTAAAAAGAGGTTCTCCTAATCCTATTAGGAATTTCCTAATCCAAATCATTTATTTGGATCTGTGTTTTCTCTCTGAAATTCAGCAGTCTGTTAGATTATCTGGAGGTTCGCCCTGTTCCTTTATTTATAACCTTAAAAAGAGGTTCTCCTGATCCCATTATGAATTTCCTAATCCAAATCATTTATTTGGATCTGGACTCTCTTTAAGAGATAAGGATAATTTCTTATCTTATCTGCAGATAAATATTAGCCTTTCTAATCTAATTAGGAGTTTCCTAATCCAAATCTTTATTTGGATCTGGACTCTTTGAGTGGATAGGGATAATCTCTTATCCTATTTGTTGATCTAAATCGCAGAACCGCCCTCTTTTAATTAATCTTGTTAAGCCAGTTCAAATTGGGCTTTAGGCCCATTAAGTTTATCAGCTCAGTAGCCCCTCAATCTACTGTCCAGTTGAATATCCTTGTATGACGTGAGACCCAAACATTGATCTACACATCAACCACATGGGTTCAACTCAACCTCTGTTACAAGGCCTGGCCGAATTCACGGTAGAAAACAGTGAACCCCTAAGTCCATCACCATGAGCTCTTAATGGGCCCAACATTTACACTAAATGGTCATTGGGTCAAACCAACATTTACACTGTCTGATAAAAGATAACATCTCCCTCGGCCGTAAGGTATAGTACTGCACTCTCTATTCACATGGATCCTAGGAATTAAAACATTTTGCAAACATTTTGAAACCATAATATATATATATATATATATATATATATATATATATATATATATATATATATATATATTGCAAAACAAATTTCAACGGTTGAAATCAATTGCTGACAGTTTAGGTTTCCATCAGAGAGAGTGCATCCCCGATCATTCACTTTGTCCGACAAAGGGGCTGATCCTGTCACTATGATCATCCACTCAAATGAATTCTCGAATTGTCCCAATATACCCAGGTTTTGACCCCATCTATGGATCTCACTGATTGGCATATCAAAGGCTGCCCAATCAGACACCTAGTGCAGTATCATAATCGAGTCTAGGGGTCAGGTGTAACATTGCAGTTTTGCCCATCTATCTCCAAAGTATAGGGCAATACTGGAATTCTGATCCGGTTCAGGGTTTCAAAAAAACTCACACTACATGTACCTCAGGTTTTACCTTGACAGCTGAGACAAGCCACCCCAACCAACTTGGCGGCACATCAGTGTCAGTCTTTGCAGGATAAATCTCCCCAGATCTATCCAACGGCTGTGAAAATTCTAAACTAACACAAGTCTCATATGTGTCAAATTTAAGTGTATTACACAGAAACACACCATAATAATATGAATCAAATATGTACTTTATTTATTTACATTAAATGTCATAATGTACATCATTCTGATTGGAGCAAAGGGCATACAATGTCTAACATAAAGCCCAATTAGAACTTGCTTAATAAGATTAATTAAGTGATGGTGGTTCTGGGATTTAGATTGATAGATAGGATAAGGAATTATCCCTATCCAATCAAAGAGTACAGATCCAAATAAAGATTTGGATCAGGAAACTCCTAATTAGATTAAGAAGGCTGATCTTTATCCGCAGATAAGATAAGGGATTATCCTTACCTGTTAAAGAGAGTCCAGATCCAAATAAAAGATTTGGATTAGGAAACTCCTAATGGGATTAGGAGAACCTCTCTTTAAGGCTATAAATAGGAGAGCAGGGCAAACCTACATAGAACAATAGATACAACAGATAGTCTACTGAATTAAGAGAAGACAATATACAATTCGACTGCTTCTGTCTTCTGCTCTTGTTCCTGCTCTTGCCGCCCTACCCGGTTCGATCTCCACCAATGGGAGTGATCAAAAACAATTCTTGATATTGCCTTTTGCTATAAGAGACAATCCGAAATCATGCTCACCAGCTCTCCATCACATTCTTGTTGAAGAATTCAGTTCTTGCTAAAGAACCGTCTTGCTGATTCTACTTCACTTCGCACCGTGTCATTTTCGATGGAAGCTGTTTTTATTCTTCTCCTTGGGCGTGAACACTTTCACTAGGGGTTTACTATTACTCCGTATCAAGTATATCCATCTACTCTCTTGTTGGTTTCAGATCTGGTCCAGTTTGGTTTTAAGATTGATCATTAGAAATGCAGTTTTCTAAAATAAGGAATACGATTTCCACATGGGTGAGAGAAACTTTTGAAATTTCGCCAACCTTCCTACAAGGTTCGACCATCCATATGATAGATCTCTCATCCCTTCAGTGTTTTATAATTTATTACAAAGACCAAGGTACAAATGAAAGAAAGAAAGTCATAATTGTTCAAAGGATCAAAAATGCTAATGAAAACAGTGCAAATGTTGTTAAAGAACATCAAAGCAGTATAGGAATGTCATCTCTAAGTGCATCCATGAGCATGGGCATCCCATGATTGATTTTCCACAGTTTACAAGCAACAACTCAATTAAGAAATGAAGTTTTCCAATGCCAACCACCTGCATTCTACAAACCCATGTAAAATTTTGTTGGACGCTAGGGACTCTCAAAGCCAAATATTCGAAACACACCTGCGACAGAAATCAATAATGAATTACTTCAAACTTTAAGAAATACAACAATGAACTTTAAATCAACAATCAATAATGAATATTCAAAACACACCTCAGCTTGGTTATGAGTCCAGGGAAAATTTGCAATAAAAACTATGTTATAAGAATCAATCATGTCATAGTAAAATTCTTTTTCTATTCCTGCATTACTATTTAGGCTTTAGTTCTTCCAATGTGCAACTTGGCTACTGTCTAAATGTTTGTTTTTTCTCCTTCACTCTTACATTTGAATGATAAAGAAAACTCTCACCTTCATCAGCCTGATATTTATTCTTGTCATCGCCTGCATATGCCAGTAAATTGTATTTGGGATTCCATTCAACACTATTCATTGCAGCCCGACAAGGAATTTGATGGACCATTCTTCCAGTCTGTACATTTGACTGTTAAAAACATCCAATGACAACATTAATAAGCTAGCATTGGATATTGAGAAATACTTCAGGAAGGGATGTCAGAAAGAAGCCCGCCATATACTTGTAATGCATGATAGCATGCATGTACTCGCAATTTGAGGTTCTAGGACCATAGATAGCCTATGGAAATTATCTAAGTTGGCCATATTTTCTACCACCTTAAGAAGGTGATATATTAAATGAATTGGTCCGAGTTCATAGGTGGAAGCACCCATTTGATGGCAGCACGTTGTAAATAGACCATTTGCACCATAGGTAGGAAGAACAGCATCCTCCTATCACTCGGAATACTCATTATGAAGAAAATTCCTAGGTGAAGACACAAATAGTACAAAAAGAACCCACGAAAGACATACAATATCAATAAATAAATCTTCACTGGCAGAAGCAATATAATCTCCCGTGTAATTGAAGCTTATGGTTCTGACAGGCCACCTAAAAGAAACAACAAAAAAAATCACAACCATTAATTTCCAGAAGTTATTAAAGTTTAACTGGATGGTAGTTCATAATGGTACAGAATCAAAACCAAGATCGACTTAGCAACGCTTGGAAGCTGAACATAATGACGACCGTAGATTTCAAAAGAGATAATTTGTACGTAATTTCAAAGATTGCAAAGAACATGGAAACTTTAATTATAATTGGAAATAGGCTACAGTGTTCAGAAAATTGCATTTCTACAAATTGGGAAGCAATATCTATCTTTAAAATTTGGTGAATGTTATTAGCATTATCTTCCCATCCCCTCCACCAAAGGGTTTGGACTTACTCAAGTTTTGTGAATGTTCGCACACAAAGCATCTCTGAGAGATCCCAAAGGCTGACCAGAGAATCAGCACTTCCAACAGCAAAATATCTGTCATGGCAGAAAAAGGTCAAAACAAGGACTACAATCATGTTATTTGTTAAACATCTATACCTAGGAAATAATTATAGACCATACATATATTTAAAAGGACCACACTCTTTTATAAACATGTATAAGGGCAATTTCCCGATGATAGTCTTGGCCATCTGGCCTTGAGAGGGGTAAACTGGATATAGAGGCCTAACATTTGACATCTTTTGGTGCAAAAAGTGGCCACTCTCAGGCTTGCAAATATTTATGCATGGACTTAATCATACAGAAAGAACATGCATATGCAATGAAACAAGCATGGAATTACTTCAATTTTGTGCCAATGACAACAAACAGTTATATTTCGTAAGGCTCAGTTTGGGAAGAGAACAAATGCAAATATGTACCATGCAAAACCTTGTATTTGTATTGGTACTCTTCCCAAACTGAGCATAATGCATTTTTGACCAACATAATTGATGGTGTGGAAATCAAGAAATTGACTAAGCATATTCAAAAGGATGCCATAGTGCACGTCGTTCGCTGGTGACAGTATTTGATTGATGAAACCAGAGTGGGATTAAAGGAAAAATTAGATCTATGGACAAATACTATAAAAACAAGAGGTTTCAAGATACCTTGACTGACAGATCATATGCAATGTAAATTTATTTATAATAGTAGAAACGACACTGATAACTAAAAATAGTAGGAAATAGAATAAAATTAGGATTATGGACCAAGAGATAACTCAATATGACATTTTTATTTACCTTTTTTTCATAAATGATGAAATTTTATTAAGAAAGAGAAGGAATTACATCAAAGTTTTACAAGACAAAACATCCCCAATAGGGACGTGAGATGCAATCCCAAACAAAAACAAATTACAACTGAGCTAAAAAGAGTTCAGACTTGTGCACCCCTATTTTTGCAAAGTAATCTGCTATCTCATTTGCTCACCACCTTTCCCATTGAACAAACATTCTCACATCTCTAACCAGCCATTTGAACTTTTTCATAGATTCCTCATACTTCCAAATCACTGTTTCTGGTTCCTTCAGCCATCCTACTATCAATTTAGAGTCACCTTCAATGAGCAGTCTGTCAAAGTTTAGATTTCTAGCAATCTGTACTAGTAGCAAGACTGCTTGGAACTCAGCAAAAACTAAATCCCCTATTCCAACCTGGCCTGAGAGGCTGAGAATACAGCAATAATATGTCCATTATTCCTGAATACTCCTATACAGTTGGACCTGGATTCCCTAGATTGCTGCCATCAAAGTTCAACTTGATAAAACCTTCGTTAGGAGGTACCCAAGCTACCACTGGTTTGTTCCTTGCAGTAGAACTTCTTGCTACAGCTTTCCAATTTCTCCACAAGTCATCAACAGAAAAATCTGAAAAAAGGTTTGAGGCTTTAACCCAATGTAATAGCTCTATTTAAAATACAATCCCGCACTGCCTCCTCACTCCTTTCTTTATCAATGAAGACTGCCATTTCTCTCTTCCCACACCGTCCATATCAAAGCAGCCCTAACACATCTCCACATGACTTTACCTCTCTTCTTTGGCCAGCTGAAAGTCAGAGCCAAAGAGACTTCCAATCTGCAGGGGCACAATCCACCTATGACCAAAAACATCAAAAACCTTTTCCCAGAGGCCTACAACAAAAGGGCAGGAAATTAGGAGGTGGTAACAGCTTTTACCACTTGCTTTACAAAGGGTACACCAGTTGGGGGAAAAACACAAAGGTCTTCTTTTTTGCAAGGTACCTAACGTGTTTACTTTTCCATGAAAAACTTCCCAACACAAGGCCCCAACCTTGGGAGGATTAGGTTTAGACCAGAATTCTTTAATTGGGCATGGAGATAGATTCGGGCTGAGCACAAAGAAGAAAAAGAACAAAGCACATGAGAACAAGCCCCTAGGGTGCAGAGTCCAAATATGACCATCAGGATTAGAAGGATCCAGGAAAACAGAGTCAAGGACCGGCAAAAGCGAGGTTGCCATTTCAAGCTCACTGTCTCTCAAGTTGCTTCTTAGTCTCAAGTCCCAACTGGACACAAAACGATGTACAGATTCTTTTTTAAACAAAGAAAGGGAATACAGAGAAGGAAAAAAAGAAGTCTTTAAGGGTTGAGTTGCCAATCCAAAGGTCCTCACAAAAAAGAACCTTATCTCCAGAGCAAACATCATACTTGATTAGGCTTAGGAACTAAGGAAGCACTCCAGATATGGATTTCCAAGGAGAAGCCAAAGTAGCCCTCAAAGAAACCCTAACGTCCTAACCATTACCTGCACCACAACGTATACTGCCTATCACCTCTTGCCATAGTTTCCCCCTCTCTAGAGGCCACTTCCACAACAACTTACCTAGCAAAGACAAATTCTTCTTTCCTAAATTTCCTATACCTAGACCTCCCTATTCTTTGCTCTTACACACTACATCCCACCTGACCAAGTGATCCTTCCTACCTTCCCCGAGATCCCAGAGGAAACCTCTCATCACTTTCTAATTTTGGCACTTCCCTCCTTGGCATCCTAAAGACCGACAGGTAATAGACTAGCAAATTTGCTAGAGTAGACTTTATCAATATAATTCTACCTCCCAAAAAATATAATCTCTTCCATGCTGCCAATCTCTTGGTACAACTCTCCACTACTATGTTCCAAAACCTACTTTCTTTCAGATTATTACCTAAAGGCAACCCGAGATATTTCAAAGGCCAGCACTCAATAGCACAACCTAGAGACTCTACTACTGCTTTAGACTTCAGTTCCTCCTGCCAATCTGTCGCCTCCTTCAACCTCAAGTTTATCCAACCTGCCTACCCTTTGGAGAGTTCTACTAAATACGTCAGCTATTAATGTAAAAAGGAATGGGGAAAGGGGGTCCCCTTGTAGCTAGAAAAAAAATCCCTTACCACACCATTCACTAAGACCAAGTAATGACAAGCTTTCAAACACCCTATAATCCAACTACACCATCTTTCACCAAACCCGTAACACACTAACACTTCATGACTTCTAAAAGAAAGACCCAATCCACCACATCATAAGCCTTCTCTAGATCTAACTTACACATAAACCTTCCCTCTCCCTTTTCCTCACATTCATTTGCTATCAGTATTTGATTTGTAATTTGTCTCCCTTGAATGATGTAGAGAAGATGGGCCAAATTGCCCATAGCCCACAGTTGTTATTTCTTCTTTATTCTTCTGTTCTGTTTTGTTAATAGGCCTTCTCTTATGAGCCTGTTAACATCAGTTTTATTTTGTTTAATTAGCTGGCCGCCAAATTAAGGGCTTACTTGTAATTTCTGAAAATTAGTGACTAATTTTTAAATGAAAGCATTAGGGGAAGGAGTACAAACAACTCTTCTCCTCACCCTTCTCACAACTGAACTCTTCTTCCTCTTTTTGCTGTTGATATCTCCTTTGTTTTCCCCTTCTTTTAATCACTTTTCTTATTCTTTTGGGACTGTTTTTCTTCTTAGTATCAGAGCAGGTCCCTTTTTTTCTTTCCCCCTTTTTTCCCATACACACTGTGTTTCTTTCCCCTTTTTTTCCCAGAGCTGAATCAAATGATTGATTGAAGAAGATATTCAGCCCAGTTGGTAGTGGTTTATTGGAGAAAAAAGGAAGATATCCTTCTCAGTTGGCTGTTAAGGATCCCACAAGAAGCTTCACCTTGATGCTCAATGGCTGCAGGGGCTCTTTCTGATTACCTTGAAAAGCGATCCGAGCTTTGCGCAGTTCTGTGAAGCCTACAAGGAGCGGCTACCGTTTTTCTATGTATCCTAGGTTCCGGGTGAGACGCAGTTGGCTGTTAAGGATCTGTGAAGGTTCTTGGTGTCTGTTATTTCCTGCCTTCTTTGCCATCTAAAACTGTTTTAGGAGTTGTTTGAGGAAGATGGATGTTTCTGGAGTTGAAAATAAGATGGGATCAAAGTCCAGACAGGTTTCGGGAGCACTTGTAGACTCTTTATTGGTTGTGACCATAGTCAAGCTTGATGGGACTAACTATCTAGCATGGTCACAATCAATAAAGACACATGTTTGTAGTAGAGGCAAGTGGGGATATATTTCCGGGAGCAAGAAAGCACCAAAGGAAGATGACTCGTCTTATGAGAAATGGTTGCAAGAGAATTACACTGTTATTGGGTGGTTAGTGAATTCGATGCAACCACAAATTAGTCAACACTATCTGTGGATGAATTCTACTAAGGAAATATGGGATAGTGTTGCTGAAACCTATTCACAAAAATTGAATGTGGCCAGGGCATATAAGTTAAGAAGTGATGTGAACAATCTAAGGCAGGGGAGAAACCTTTAGCAATCAACTTCTCAATGCTGAAATCCTTCGGGCAAAAGATAGATCTCATGGAAACAGTTGTCTGGGAAAGTACAAATGATGCAGAGATAGAGAAAATTAGTTGAGAGGAATAGGATTTTTTAATTCCTGACAGGGTTGAATCCAGAATTTGATATTACCAAACAGACCTAGCTAAAGACAATATATCTTTGTCTCAGGCTTTTGCCATAGTGAGCAGTGAGGAGAGTAAGAGGATGGTTCAGGTTTAAGGGACTATTCTAGTTGACCATCTTGCTAATATGGGGTTGAAACCTAAGATGACTACAGGTGGTACAAGGAAGAAAGAGGTTATATGTGAATACTGTAAGAAACCAAGACGTACAAAGGATAAATGTTGGAAGCTACATCTAGACCTTATTCCACCCCGTTTTCAAAAGAAGGTCGAAAATGAGAAGACCGGGAATGCCAATGCAGCCACAATGTCAGATAATGACAAGAGTGCCTCAGATGAGAAAGCTGCTAGTGAGCAGTTAGCTATTATAAAGGCAGAGTATGAGAAATATGGGAGGATGATCAGCCACCTCCTCCAACTCTTCAGGCAATCCAACTACGTCTGCATTTGCTCATCCAGGTATACATGCTACTGCCAACCACGCAGCCATCTCAAGTAATCGCAGAATCCCTTGGATTATTAATTCAGGTGCTTTTGATCATATGACCAACATTTCTACTATGGGCCTGTTAACATCAGTTTTATTTTGTTTAATTAGCCAGCCACCCAATTAAGGGCTTACTTGTAATTTCTGAAAATTAGTGACTAATTTTTTAATGAAAGGATTAGGAAAAGGATTAAGGTCAACTTTTAATTTTAGTGATAGAACATTAGCTATGATTTTATACATGCTAGTCACCAAGCTTATAGGTCTGAAATCTGCCGGCCTTAGGGCATCCCCTTTCATGGGAATCAAAGCCAAAAAGGTAGAGTTAATTTCGAGGCTAATGAAATGTCCCTCAACAAACTCCTCAAACACTACCAATAAATCATTTAATCATCTCCTAGTAATCTTGACAAAAAGCCATTGTCAAACCATCCAGATATGGTGCATTTGGTCTATCCATTCAGAAAATAGCCCTCCTAATCACTTCTAATTCAAAGTCACTTTCCAAATCACTTGCCAGTTCGAGATCCAACCTAGGCCAGTCTAACCCTTCTACCATGACTCCTACATCACCCACCTTTTTATAGACCTCCTTAAAGTGATCTACAAAACACTTTGTAATTTCCTCTTGGTAACTTGAAATTTCTCCATTAACTTCCAATTTATCTCTTTAAATGACCTTCGAAGCAACCTTCTAGCAATCCTGCACTCTTCTCCAAGATCTGAGTTGATCATGAGACAGTTTGTTAGAGGTGTGATGACTCTAAGCCTAGATACCAGTGCCCAAGGCTCTAAAAGTCAAGTAGGAATCGGAGGTGTAATCCGAGGGTAAAGGGGGATTATTTATTGGGTTTATAGTGGTCCGGTTCTGAGGGCAGATGCTACAAATACAGAGATCTTGGCCGCACTTACAGGAATTCATTTTGCCAAAGGCTAGGCCTATCCTCTTTAACCATCAAAGGGGATTTTGAAAATACTATATCTTGGTTAAGGGAAGGAAGAAGGGCCTTGGAGACTAGCACATTTGCTAACTGAATCTAGGGATATCTTAGAATCAATGAATGTGAAGCTGGTATGGATTCCGAGGGAGCAAAACACTGTTGCTGATAGCCTAGCAAAATCAGGGGTGTTTAGAGAAAGCTTGTTTAATGACATTTGTTTGCCTCTATAATTTTGCTTTAGCTGCTTTAGACTTCAGTACATCCTCTCATTTACTTCTTCCTCTTTTATTTTCAATTTAAGTTTTATTTGTTCAAAAAGAAAAAGTTTTTCTTCTTTTACTATTGGCTAATGCATGGAAAAAAATTGTATTACCATCTCCTTCCTTGATCCATTTATGTCTCGACTTTCAGCTCCGCCAGATCTCCTCTCTAAGCAAAATCTCCTCTAATTCCTTCTTTGATGTCCACCTTAATCCCCTCTCCTCATTTGTCAATGTCCCTTGACTTTCCTTCACATCCAATTGTTCTACTTTGGAGGTAACATTAAGCTTCCTTTCCTCAATACTTTCAAAATGTTCTCTACTCCATTCCTTTAATTTGCCTTTAGGTGTTCTTTTTTCTTATGAAACCTCACTCCTTTCCATTCAATATCCCTCACCTCCTCATTCCACCAATCTAAAAGGAGTGGGGCCATTCAAAAATTCCTCCATACCAATTTTGATTGGACAATGATCTGAAGCAATTCTAGGCAAGGTCCTAGCCATCAGACCTACCTAGTGGTCCTTCCACACTCATTAAACACAAACACTTCAATAAATTAAACCAGCAAATAGTTGTTTTCTGATTTAAAAAGGTAGAAAAGAAAGAGAAAGAAGGGTCACGAATAGAAGAGGAAGAGAGAGAGGAAGAGAAGAAATAGGAAAGAAAGGGTTCGGCTGAATTATTATTTCTAGACGCCCACTAAGAT
Organism: Nelumbo nucifera; assembly: GCF_055504915.1. Lineage (NCBI taxonomy): Eukaryota > Viridiplantae > Streptophyta > Magnoliopsida > Proteales > Nelumbonaceae > Nelumbo > Nelumbo nucifera. The sequence goes on from NC_142649.1 coordinate 41,225,634, forward strand.
GTATTTATATTGTAATCTATTACAATGACTAATTACCATAATACCCTTACTTAAAACAAATGAAAGAAAGACAAACAAGGCCCAGTCGGCCTAATTATTCTAAATAAAAAATAAAATAAACAGCAGGTATAAAATGTGGGGTTGGAACCCCACAAACACTAACAGCTTATCAGCTATCTCTACACTCCCCCTCAAGTTGGGAGTAGATATTTGTCATACCCAACTTGCGTAAATCTATCTCCAACCTGAATTTTGTGACTGCTTTAGTAAAGAGATCAGCTAGTTGCATGTCAGAGGTAACATAGGGAAGACACTTCTTGAGATGCAACACGCTCTCGGATAACATGTATGTCCACCTTGATATGTTTAGCCCTGTCATGCTGTATTGGGTTATGGGTAATGTTAATTGCTGCTTGATTATCACAATACAATATCAAAGGTTTCTCATAGTCAATTCCAAGTTCATCCTGGAAAGATTTCAGCCATAACACTTCTACAACACCATTGGCCATGGACCTATATTTAGCTTCAGCACTGGAGTGAGCAACCACATTTTGTTTCTTGCTTCTCCAAGAAACAAGGTTCCCCACTACAAATGCACAATACCCCGAGGTAGATCTTTTGTCATCAATATATCCAGCCCAATCAGCATTTGTATACACTTCTATCTTCATGTGTCAATTGTTCTCGAAAAGTATGCCTCTCCCTAAGCATCTCTTCAAGTAAGCAAGTATCCTTTCCACCGCAAGAAGGTGAGTGGTCCTAGGAGAATGCATGTACTGACTGACAACACTGACAGCATATGAAATGTCTGGTCGTGTTAGGCATAGATAAAGAAGTTTCCCAACCAACCTTTGATACATAGCCCTGTTCTCAAGAGGTTCTCCACCTTTTGCACTTATTTTATGGTTCAACTCAATGGGTGTGTCAGCAGGCTTTACTCCTAACTTTCCAGTTTCTTCCAATAAGTCAAGGACATACTTTCTTTGAGAGATGAAGATGCCATGCTTAGATCGAGCCACCTCAATTCCTAGGAAATAGCGCAGTTCTCCCAAGTCTTTTACTTCAAATTCTTTGTGAAGATTCTGCTTAAGAGCATCTATCTCATTAATATCACTTCTAGTCACCAGAATATCATCCACATAGATAGCAAGTAAGGTCAAAGAAAAGTATGTCTTCTTAAAGAAGAGAGTGTGATTTGATTGAGCCAGCATGTAGCCGAACTTTTCTAATGCCAATCTAAACCTATCAAACCAAGCTCTCGAAGACTGTTTCAACCCATACAAAGCCTTCTTTAGACGACAAACTTTCTTTCCCGCTTCTATATTGTAAAAACCAGAAGGTAACTCCATGTACACCTCCTGCAAATCCCCGTTTAGAAAAGCATTCTTGACGTCCATCTGAAAAAGTGGCCAAGAGAAGTTCGCAACCATAGATAGTAGGACTCCAATTGTGTTCATCTTTGCAACTGGTGCAAAGATCTCCATATAGTCTATGCCATAAGTTTGTGTGAAGCCCTTTGCAACCAATCTGGCCTTGTATCTCTCTACAGAGCCATCAACATTATATTTTACTGTAAACACCCATCTGCATCCAACAGGTTTCTTCCTCTCAGACCGGTCAACTAGTTCCCAAGTGTTTTTCTTAATAAGTGCATCCATCTCTATTTGCATTGCTTCCTTCCATTCAGGTATCAAAAGAGCCTCTTGCACTGTTCTGGGTATAGGAATGGTAGCAATAGATGCCAGAAATGATCTGTAGGATTCTGAGAGACGACCATAAAAGAGAAACTGGGAGATACAATGAACAGTGGATGAAGTACAATGATGCCTCCCTTTACGAATTGCAATTGGGAGATCAAGGTCTTCTTAAGGAAGGGACTGAGGCTCAACAGTGTTAGGTGAAGTATCTGCAATAATGGGCTCAACAATGGTTGTAATGCCTAGATCTAAAGTTGTAGGAGGTGTTGGGATCGGCCTGGACTACTATGAACGAGAACCAACCTGCCTCCACCACTGTCTGTGATACACTCTCAACTCCCTGCACTTTTGACAACCCTCTTCACGGCACTCCTCCTCAACAACTGGGATAGGTAATGGAACTTCTGAGGCTGAAATCCCTTCCTCACGACACTCCCCTGAGGAGAGGCCCTATGATAAAAGGGCATATCCTCAAAAAAGGTGACATCCATGGACACATAACGCCTTCCTGAAACAGGACCATAACAGCAATACCCCTTTTGATTTTATGCATACCCAAGGAAAATACATTTAGTAGCTTTGGGATCAAATTTAAAGCAATGAGGTCCCAGGATTTGAACAAAGCAAGTACACCCAAAGGTTTTAAGGGGAACAGTGAACAAGTCCTTGTTTGGATACAGAAGGTTGAATGGTGTTTTCATGTCCAAAACCCGTGAGGGAATTCGGTTAATAAGGTAAACAGCAGTACGGATTGCATCCCTCTAGAAGCGTATGAGAACATTAGAGTTGAGCATAATGCTTCTGGCTACTTCCAAAATATGTCTATTTTTTCTCTTAGCAACCCCATTCTGCTGAGGCATACAGGGACAAGTGCTATAATGAATAACTCCATGGTCTAGAAGATATGATGCCAAGGGTTTTGCAAAATACTCCTTGGCATTATCAGATCTGAGAATTTTGATCTTGATTTCAAATTGGGTCAATACCATCTGATGGAAAGCTTGGGCCAGAGAAGGAACCTCATCTCGAGAGTGCATGAGGTATACCCACGAGAAACGGGTATAATCATCAACATATAACAAGAAGTATCTGTACCCCCCCCCCCCCCCCCATGGCAGGAGTATGATATAGCCCTGAAACATCAGTATGCACAATTTCAAATGGAATATTGCTTCTTTTATTGCTCAAAGAATAAGTTGACCTACAATGTTTTGCAAGTTCGCAGCTTTCACACTTCAAACTAGACACTTGGACTAACTCAAACAAACTTGGAAATAGACTCTTCAAAGACCCAAAGGACAAATGATCTAATCTGTTATGCCAAAGCATAATCTGACCCAAAGACTGAGAAACAAACAATCTCCCAACTTCACTTACCTTCCCCTGTGGATGCTCAAGCAGATAGACTCCATTCGTCTCATGGCCAATCCCAATCACCTTCCTCGTTTCCAGATCCTGAAAGACACAACGATCGGAAAAAATAAGTCACTGAACAGTTTTGATTCTTAGTAATACTACTAACTAAAAGCAAGTTAGCACTAAGCTTAGGGACATGCAAAACTGAGGACAAGGAGATGGAATCCGACAGCCTAATGTCTCCCTTGCCAGAAATAGGAACAAGAGAGCCATCAGCAATAAACACTTTGTCTTTGCCTAAGGATAAACAGTAGGTGGTAAACAAGGTGGATAAACTAGTCATATGGTCAAAAGCACTTGAATCTATTACCCAGAAGGGTCTAGTATTACCTGGGGCTGAAGTGTGATATGTTGTAGCTCTTGTACCTGAGGAAGCAAAGGCTGAAGTAGGAATGGCAAGAGTAACAGTTGAAGACTGAGATGATGACCCGGAAATACCAGCTTCATTCTCCAATTGTGTCAAGGCAACCCGGACAGCAGCTAAGGCATCTAGAGATGTGGTTATTGTATTGGAAGATGATGCACTGTTAGTGTTGGCTGCCATATTAGCACTTCCTTTCTTATTTCTGAATCTAGTTGGAACAAGATGGGGATGCAACTTCCAACAAGTATCCCTAGTATGCTTGGGCTTCTTACAATGATCACAAAACATCTCCCTTTTATCTTCCTTCTTTATTTCCTTTTCCTGATCTTTCCCAAATTTCTGTTTTGTTGCTGCTAGGGCTGATTCCATGGGTTGAACTTGTAACATCACTTTTCTTCTACTCTCTTCACTGTGCACTAGTGAATAAGCCTGAGACAAGGTCACACTATCCCTGGTAAGAAGTTGTTGTCTTACTATGTCAAATTCTGAATTCGGACATGCTAGGAAT